>NC_042966.1:21067527-21220027 GCF_901001165.1 Salmo trutta
TGGCATGGCTATAAGTGGTCTGTGGATGTGAGGCCGGTTGGACATACTGCCAAGTTCTCTAAAACGACGTTGGAGGTGGCTTATTGTAGAGAAATGGTAATTCAATTATCTGGCAACAGCTCTGGTGGACATTCCTGCAATCAGCATGCCAATTGCACGCTGCCTCAAAACTTAAGTTACAAGCTTGGCACAACTGTTTTTGGAGAGTTTCTCCCATTCTTTTCTGTAGATCCTCTCAAACTCTGTCAGGTTGGATGGGGCGCGTCGCTGCACAACTATTTTCAGGTCTCTCCAGAGATTTTCGATCGGTTTCAATTCTGGGCTCTGGCTGGGCCATTCAAGGACATTCAGAGACTAGTTCAATCTTGGTTTCATCAGACCAGAGAATCTTGTTTCTCATGGTCTGAGAGTCTTTAAGTGACTTTTGGCAAACTCCAAGTGAACTATCATGGGCCTTTTCCTGAGGAGGGGCTTCTGTCTGGCCACTCTACCATATTGATTGGTGGAGTGCAGAGATGGTTGTCCTTCTGAATGGTTCTCCCATTTCCACAGAGGAACTCCGGAGCTCTGTCAGAGTTACCATTTGGTTCTTGGTCTCTTCCCTGAACAAAGGCCCTTTCCCTCGATTACTCAGTTTGGCCAGGTGGCCAGCTCTAGGAAGAGTTATGGTGGTTCCAAACTACTTCCATTTAAGAATTATGGAGGCCACTGTGATCTTGGGGACCTTCAATACTGCAGAAATGTTTTGTGACCCTTCCCCAGATCTGTGCCTCGACACAGTCCTGTCTCAGAGCTCTTGGACAATTCCTTCGATCTCATGGTTTGGTTTTTGCTCTGACATGCACTGTCAACTGTGGGACCTTATATAGACAGGTGTGTGCCTTTCCAAATCATGTCCAACCAATTGAATTTACCACAGGTGGATTCCAATCAAGTTGTTGAAACATCTCAAGGATGATCAATGGAAACAGGATGCAGCTGAGCTCAATTTCGAGTCTTATAGCAAAGGGTCTGAATACTTATGTAAATAAGGTATTTTATTTGTATTTTATTTTATTTGTGGCAAAAAATCTAAAAACCTGTTTTTGATTTGTCATTATGGGGTGTTGTGTGTAGATTGAAGAGGGAAATAATCTATTTTAAATAAAGCCTGTAACAAAACAAAATGTGGAAAAAGTCAAGGGGCCTGAATACTTTCCTAATGCACTGTATATGATTGCGGCAGACCCTGGGGGGCTGTGCTGTTGAAGTGGCTCCAGGAGAACGGAAGCAGGCCCCCAGGAGTGGTGAACAGAAGCAGGCTCCGCTGTTAACTGAGGGCCAGGTGGAAGTCAGTTTACCTAGGAGAGGGAAGGAGAGAGAGAGAATTAAAAGAGCCCATTTGTTTTACTTGAATGTTATTCTAGTATTGTGATGCACTGTACGACTATAAATTGTGCCATCATGTTCCCTTTGATATTCTTATTTTATGAGTGAGTGAATGTCTGGACTGGGCATGGTGATATTTGAACCCCGACCTTTTCAGCCTCAGGTCATTGCGACAGCAGATGGTTTTACAGGAATGGCCCTTGGAGTATGGGTCTTTCCTGTAGTCTGGAGACACAGTTCAAAAGCACTGAGTTCAGAAGTTAGAACAGCAGACATGACAATACAGTACATCCACTCAGCTAAATGATCTATTTTCCTCGTGAGGTTGAATAATTGAATCTCTATCTGAATTCTCGTTCTAATTATAGGGATAGTTTGAGCAGACCGGAATGAAAGGCTCGTTTTTTTCCAGCCAGATTACAGCTGCAGCAAAAGCCTACAGACACTACAGGGCCAGCGGTCCTCCAGGCCTGGTGTTGCCGGCATCTACCTAAGTATAAATGGACTAGCGTTACCAACCCAAGTCTGATAAAAAATCATATACTGTAGCAGCATTCACTGTTGTATCTCATGATGTGCTTGAGGGAGGCGAGGTCTTTAACCCTGGCCTGGTCCCTGCGGAAGATCTTGGCTCATGGACAGAGAAGTCCTCTTCATGCTTCCTCCACATCACCCCATAGCCACTCAGGTCGTAGATGTCTTCATGGAAGGGCACGTTGTAGGATTGTCAGTAGTCTGGTGGAGGGACCACGGGAAAGGCAATAATAATGTAGAAAGGGTGAAGTAGGGACATATCAGATGCTGAAAGACAGATGAATTAATTGACAGATTTATTCATTTATAAGTGTCATACAACTATTTGTACCCAGCTGACATGGGCTTATAGGACACTATTATTTCTTGAAGTAATATGCACACAAAACTAAATGTTATTTTACAATATAAATGCATAGATAAGAATCATGGCAAGTACAGCTGCCATTGAATCACATTATACAAACAATACATTTCTCCTACTCCGCAGGCTTAGAAATGAAATAGAGCAACATATCAGTTTGCCATTCATATGATAAAATTTGGGGGAAGCACACGAAGTTCATTCCAATAAGATTTTATTAATCCCAGAGGGTCAATTAGCATGGCATAAAACCCATCAGATACCACCAGTTCAACTTTCTATAATTCAAAGGACTGACATGACTGTCTTTTACCCTGTCGCAGGGCCTGTGTCTGGTCAGAGTGTAGCGTCAGCCCTGGTATCTACTCCACCACTGTAGGAGCCCCGGCCCTTCTATTCCCCACCAACGACACCCTGCTCAGGTCAAACACTGGTTGTTCTAGGTCTCTGAGGAGGGAGGGAGTGGGGGAGGGCAGGAGGGGTAATGTAATTGTTTTATTAGATGTGGTAACTTAGTTTGTTGATTATTATCTACTGGTTATTACAAGTCCTTGAAAGACAGGAGAAACTAGACACCTTAAATACAGCATGCAATGGCTTGGGACTGTGGGGAACACATGTACTACACTGGAGCATGCGGATACCCAGAAAAAGTCAAAAGAGGCTATTTAGAATTAGGCACTGATGAGCAGAGTTCGCACATATATGATCATGTGCACATCTCAGGTGTCAGTCAGAGTGAGCTTTCTGGTTATTTTAGGTTCCAGAGACAGAGAGGCTATGGCCAGTCAGTCCCCTCAGTGAGAACAAGCTGTTCCTCCTAAACAACACGTTATGTTGTCTCCTGCTGCAGTGGCTCTATTATCAGAGACCGATTACAGTACACCACAGAGAACATGACAGCTCTGTCATCTGTGGTCAGGGCCTTAGGCGATACATCATAAATCTGGTCAGTACCGTACTCTACCATTTATCATAGTATGCAACAATCAATTCAAGACAAACCATTTAGAGTTATTACACAGAAATCATGTAATCATTAACATGTACAGTAGCACGCAAATCACAAGATCTATCCCTACACCTCACCACACCACACCTAAACACAAGCTCATAGGTTATTCATGCATGTACAGGTTGTACATGAGGGGAGAAGAAGGCATGGAGGGGTAGGGGAGGGGAGAGGACATATATATTTTGTAATATAGCCTACCATCCCTTGCACCATAGTGTAGGGAGAAGAGAAGGTGGGCTAATGGCAAGGACATATGTGGGGTGTAAACATTCCTAGCACCACAGTGTAATTAAACATGTCATTATAATGTAGAAGGTTTCAGTCCCAAAGAGACTGTGGTAAGCCTGTGCACAGAAGAAGGGCTTATGAAAAGCGGAAAGAGAGATTCAATTCCTAGCACCCGGAATGTATTTTAGTCTTTTTTAATGTAGCGGGTTTCTGCGCTAAGAGTGAGATAACATTCCCTGCTTAGCTCTAAAAATAGCACTTTTAAGCCACTTCAGTTTTAATGGTGGTGGGGCCTGTAAGAGAATTTGTATGACAAGGAACAGGGACAATGGCAAATCTTCGATAACGACATCACTTAACCTCCTTGACTTGAAAATAAGAAACCAGGCTACCAGTTTATGCCCCTTCCGGTGCAGTTGCATATACACTTAACAAAAATATAAATGCAACATGTAAAGTGTTGGTCCCATGTTTCATGTGTTGAAATAAAAGATCCCTGAAATGTTCCATACGCACAAAAAGCTTATTTCTCTCAAATTTTGTGCACAAATTTGTTTACATCCCTGTTACTGAAAATGTCTCCTTTGCCAAAATAATCCATCCACCTAACAGGTGGGACATATCAAGAAGCTGATTAAACAGCATGATCATTACATGCTGAGGACAATAAAAGGCCACTCTAAAATGTGCAGTTTTGTCATACAACACAATGCCACAGATGTCTCTAGTTTTGAGGGAGTGTGCAATTGGCATGCTGACTGCAGGAATGTCCACCAGAGCTGTTCCTAGACCATGTGTATGGTGTTGTGTGGGCGAGCGGTTTGCTGATGTCAACGTTGTGAACAGAATGCCCCATGATAGCGTGGGGTTATGGTATGGGTAGGCATAAGCTATGGAAGACGAACACAATTGCATTTTATCAATAGCAATTTGAATGCACCGTGACAAGATCCTGTGGCCCATTGTCGTGCCATTCATCTGCCGCCATCACCTCATGTTTCAGCATGATAATGCACGGCCCCATATTGCAAGGATCTGTACAAAATTCCTGGAAGCTGAATATGTCCCAGTTGTTCCATGGTCAGAATACCTACCAGAAGTCACCCATTGAGCATGCTTGGGATGCTCTGGATCAACGGGTACGACAGCGTGTTCTAGTTTCCGCCAATATCAAGCAACTTCGCACAGCCATTGAAGAGGAGTGGGACAACATACCACATGCCATAATTAACAGCCTGATCAACTCTATGCGAAGGAAATGTGTCACACTGCATGAAGCAAATGGTGATCACACCAGATACTAACTGGTTTTATGATCCACGCCCCTACCTTTAAAAAACCCCGAAAGGACTGTATCTGTGACCAACAGATGCATATCTGTATTTCCAGTATTTGTATTTATTAGGGATCCCCATTAGCTGCTGCCAAGGCCAAACACATTAAGGTACTTACATTACATATAAAACAAAAGATAAAACAGTATCTCACATAACATTATTACACCACTACATATCTACAATACAAAATGTATAATACCACCATACAACAATATTACAATGTGCATGTGTATAGAGTGTGTGTGCTAGCGCTTGTGTGCGTATGCTGTGTGTCTGTACCTTTGTGTGTGTCTCTTCACAGTCCCCGCTGTTCCATAAGGTGTATTTTTATCTGCTTTTTTAAGTCTGATTTTACTGCTTGCATCAGTTACCTGATGTGGAATAGAGTTCTATGTAGTCATGGCTCTGTGTAGTACTGTTCGCCTCCCATTGTCACGTTTACTCCCGCTCCCCCTCTCCGTGGCTCAACGTCGCCAGTTCTCATCATTACGCACATCTGCGACCATCGTTACGTGTACCTGCGCCTCATGACTCTCACCTGGACTCCGTCTTCTTCCTGATTACCTCCCCTATATCTGTCACTCCCTTTGGTTCTTTCCCTAGGCGTTATTGACTCTGTTTCTGTTTCAAGCCTTTACTACTCGTGTTTCTTGTGTTGTTCCATGTTTTATTTATAATAACATTTTCACTCCCTGTACTTACTTCCCGACTCAGAGCGTACACGTTATAGAATAATGCCTCGACAAAGGGAAGCAACAGGGATGATTATTATTTTTTTTACTGGTGACGTCGGGTCCAAGTGCCGCTGCCGAAGCAACCGGGGATGCCTCGGCCGGCTCGACAGGCTCCCGCACCTCGGCCGGCTCGACAGGCTCCCGTGCCTCAGCAGAAGCGACCGGCCCACTCCTGGTCCTCGGGACCACCCCTCTGGTCGGCGTCATCCTGCAGCTGGAGCCGCGTGTCAGGGAGGGGGTACTGTCATGTTTACTCCTGCTCCCCCTCTCCGGCGCTCAACGCCGCCAGTTTTCATCATATGCACACCTGCCACCATCGTTACGTGCAGCTGCACCTCATGACTCTCATCTGGACTCCATCATCTTCCTGATTACCTCTCCTGCATCTGTCACTCCCTTTGGTTCTTTTCCCAGGCGTTATTGACTCTGTTTCTGTTTCATGTCTGTATGCTATTCGTGTTTCTTGTGTTGTTCCATGTTTTATTTATTATTACGTTTTCACTCCCTGTACTTGCTTCCCAACTCAGAGCGTACACGTTACACCCATAGTCTGTTCTGGACTTGGGGATTGTGAAAAGACCTCTGGGGGCTGGTCTTGTGGGGTATGCATTGTTGTCCGAGCTGTGTGCCAGTAGTTTAAACAGACAGCTCTGTGCATTCAGCTTGTCAACACTTCTTACAAAAACAAGCAGTGATGAAGTCACTCTCCTTCACATTGAGCCATGAGAGATTGACATATATATCATTAATGTTAGCTCCCCATGTACTTCTAAAGGCCAGCCACGCCGCCCTGTTCCAAGCCTATTGTAATTTGTCTAAGTCCCTCTTTGTGGCACATGACCACACAACTGAACAGCCGTGTGGATTTAGTTGAGGCTTAGGGTTTAGTGAATGGTTGGTCCCAAATACAATGCTTTTAGTTTTTTTTATATTTAGGACTAACTTATTCTTGCCACCAATTCTGAAACTAACACAAGTGATTTGTTAAGTGTTGCAGTCATTTCAGTCGCTGTATGCCAAAGCCGGTGGCATGTTGTTAGTAAAGATTGAAAAAAGTAAGGGGCCTAGACAGCTGCCCTGGGGAATTCCTGATTCTACCTGGATTATGTTGGAGAGGCTTCCATTAAAGAACACCCTCTTTGTTCTGTTAGACAAGTAACTCTTTAGCCACAATATAGCATGGGGTGTAAAGCCATAAGACATACGTTTTTACAGCAGCAGACTACGATCTATAACGTCAAAAGCAGCACTGAACTCTAACACAACAATCTTTTCATCATCAATTTCTCTCAGCCAATCATCAGTAATTTGTGTACGTGCTGTGCTTGTTGAACTTTCTTCCCTATAAGCGTGCTGAATGTCTGTCGTCAATTTACTGTAAAATAGCATTATATCTGGTCAAACACAATTTTTTCCAAATGTTTACTACGGGTTGGTAACAGGCTGATTGGTCAGCTATTTGAGCCAGTAAAGTGGGCTTCACTATTCTTAGGTAGCGGAATGACTTTTGCTTCCCTCCAGGCCTGAGGGCATACACTTAAATTGTAGGCTTAAACTAAAGATAAGGCAAATAGGAGTGACAAAATCGTCCGCTGTTATCGTCAGTAATTTTCCATCGAAGTTGTCAGACCCTGGTGGCTTGTCATTGTTGATAGACAAAAAATAAGAATCAGTCTTCCACACTCACTTTATGGAATTCAAAAAGGACATTGGCTTTCATAATTTCGTTAGATACAGTTGAAGTCAGAAAATTACATACACCTTAGCCAAATACTATACATTTAAACTCAGTTTTTCACAATACCCAACATTTAATCCTAGTAAAAATTCCCTGTCTTAGGTCATTTAGGATCACCACCTTATTTTAAGAATGTGAAATGTCAGAATAATAGTAGAGAGAATGATTTATTTCAGCTTTTATTTCTTTCATCACATTCCCAGTGGGTCAGAAGTTTACATACACTTAATTAGTATTTGGTAGCATTGCCTTTACATTGTTTAACTTGGGTCAAACGTTTCGAGTAGCCTTCCACAAGCTTCCAACAATAAGTTGGATTTTGGCCCATTCTTCCTGACAGAGATGGTGTAACTGAGCCAGGTTTGTAGGCCTCCTTGTTCGCACATGCTTTTTCAGTTCTGCCCACAAATGTTCTATAGGATTTAGGTCAGGGCTTTGTGATGGCCACTCCAATACCTTCTGTTGTCCTTAAGCCATTTTGCCACAACTTTGGAAGTATGCTTGGGGTCAATCTCCATTTGGAAGACCCATTTGCGACCAAGCTTTAACTTCCTGACTGATGTCTTGAGATGTTGCTTCAATATATCTACATAATTTTCTTTCATCATGATGCCATCTATTTTGTGAAGTGCACCAGTCCCTCCTGCAGCAAAGCACCCCCACAACATGATGCTGCCACCCCCGTGCTTCACGGTTGGGATGGTGTTCTTCGGCTTGCAAGCCTCCCCCTTTTTCCTCCAAACATAACAATGGTCATTATGGCCAAACAGTTCTATTTTTGTTTCATCAGACCAGAGGACATTTCTCCAAAAGTACGATCTTTGTCCCCATGTGCAGTTGCAAACCGAGGTCTTGGCTGATTTCTTTTGATTTTCCCATGATGTCAAGCAAAGAGGCACTGAGTTTGAAGGTAGGCCTTGAAATACATCCACAGATACACCTCTAATTGACTCAAATTATGTCAATTAGCCTATCAGAAGCTTCTAAAGCTATGATGGAATTACCTGGAATTTTCCAAGCTCTTTAAAGGCACAGTCAAATTAGTGTATGTAAACTTCTGACCCACTGGAATTGTGATACAGTGAATTATAAGTGAAATAATCTGTCTGTTAACAATTGTTGGAAAAATTACTTATGTCATGCACAAAGTAGATGTCCTAACCGACTTGCCAAAACTATAGTTTGTTAACAAGAAATTTGTGGGGGAACAAAATGGCGCCGTAGAGAGAACACGGTGTTTCAGCGAGCTCACGCGGTATTCGTAAATTTATATCCTTACATTAATCTCCTAGCTTGAAAAAGTGGTAGAATTGGCTAAATAAGTTACCCTACAATGAGTCTTGGCGACTATTTCTCAAAAATCTCCGACAACATGAGCTACTAAGAAGTCGACCAAAACCGTCATCCCTGTAGAGGTGCAGGAGGAGCTAGCTAACGTTAGCGAATCTAACAACATTGCGGATCCAGGCACAATGGACCTGGTGATTCAAAGGATGACAGATAACATTACTAAAGTGATCGATATTAAGATAAGAACGGTCCTGGAAGCAATAGCAGGCCATTCAGCTGAACTACAGAGGGTTGTCAAACGTGTTGATGAGGCGGAAGGAAGAATTGCTACTGTGGAAACTTCAACTACATCCATGGACACTAAGATAAAAGCACTTGAGAAGCAGGTGCGCGAAATGGCGGAGCACATTGACGACTTGGATAATCGAGGACGCAGATGCAATATCCGTGTTGTGGGACTCCCGGAAAATTCTGAAGGGACACGTTCAGTAAAATTTTTTGAGGAATGGATCCCTGGCTACCTACAAATGGACACTAAGGCTGGTCGTGTGAAGCTAGACAGAGCACATCGCTCTCAAGCACCGATACCCGGTCCCAATCAGCGCCCACGACCAGTGGTTATAAAGTTCCACAACTTTACCGACAAGCAGCGCGTCATGGATGCGGCTAGAAACATCGGTTCTGACGGTAGTCAACGTAAAGGTCCAAAGGTCTCATTCTTCAATGATTATTCCACAGCGGTTGTACGAAGGCGCAAAGCGTTTGATGAGGTGAAGGCTCGACTCAAGAGAATGAAGATCGACTACGCACTGCTGTACCCGGCCACATTGAAGATTATGGTCAACGGATCGCCTAAAAAACTCTACACATCTGAAGAGGCTGCTGCGTTTATTGACTCTCTCGGGTAAATAACCTTAAGCTGCACCTCCGCAGCATAGGATAACGTCTTATTTTATTTTGAATCTGATCATGAAACAGTGGTGTAAGTTCTCATGTGCTCCTGTTCAGTAATATTCGTATCGGTATTATTTTTCTTGCTAAAATAACTGCCGCCGTAGCTCAGACTGAGATATGTGTGAACCTATATTGGTGCCCAGGCTTGGTTTTAGGTGGAAGAGCCTCAATCTTCTTCTATTGATTTTAATTTCCACATATATAAAGGATGAGGCTATTGAGTGGCAATGCGGACTTAAGAGTCTACATTGGAAAGTTGAAATCCCTTGCATGTTAGCTAGTGGGAAAACCCCCTTTTGGATTTTTACATGTTTATTTTTTGGGTTTTGTATAGTTCAAGTTCAGGGTTCATATCGTTTGTTTACGCTCAGTGAGATAGAGGAGAGTTCAACACATGGAAAAAGGTACCACCCCATTTTTACAGTAAGATTCAGTCTGGATATTGAATGGTCAAAGCGCAATGGCAGGTAACAGACTACGTGTATGTACATGGAAAATTAGAGGGAGCCATAACCCCATTAAAAGGAAGAAGATACTATCCTTTTTGAAAAAAGAAAATATTGATATTGCCCTGTTACAAGAAACCCATTTGAATGATAAGGAGCATCTGAAATTACAACAAGGGGGGTTTGGTCAAGTGTATTTTTCATCATTTACATCCAGAAGTAGAGGTGTAGCAATTCTTGTGAAAAAGAACCTGCCACTTAAGGTCTTGAAGTGTGTGAAAGATAAATTGGGTCGCTTTGTTATAATTAATGGTACTTTACAAGGGCAGAGCATTTCCATAATGAATATTTACTTCCCCCCTGCCCACCCCCCTGACTTCCTCACTAAGGTATTTCTAGACTTTTCAGAATTAAACTCAGACACTGCAGTGGTCGGAGGGGATTTGAATTGTTTGTTGAACCCCCTTATTGATAAGCTTCCCAGTGGTATAGCCTCGCTCTCTCCTCAAGCTAAGTCACTTACAGCCATTTGTGATGATCTGGGGTATGCTGATGTTTGGAGAGCTTTTCATCCCTCCAACAGAGAGTTCACTTTTTTCTCTGCACCTCATGGATGTCAGACTAGAATAGATTACTTTTTTATGCCCAGGACGTCGCTGCAGTCTGTTTTATCCGCTAGGATAGGAAGCATAGTCATATCTGATCATGCGGAGGTGATCCTGGACATAAAACTCAACGGGGCATTCAATCAGTCAAGACATTGGAGGTTGAATACAACCATTCTTAAAGACCATACATTCACATCATATTTTATTACAGAGTTTAAAGCATTTTTCTCTATTAACTCTCAATCAACAGATAACCCCTCACTCCTTTGGGAAACCTGTAAGGCGTACGCCAGGGGTCTGATTATGTCATACGCAGCCACTAAGAGGCGGAAAAAGCGTGAAAAGCAAAAAACACTAGAGGGTGAATTGGGAACTAAAGAGAAGGACTACATTAAAACTCCCACTCCTGCCCTATTAAAGGAAATAGCAGTCATTAGATCAACGCTGGACTCCCTCCTAACACAGGACGCTGAAAAGAAAATGAGATTTGTCAAGCAAAAGCTATATGAACATGGCGATAAGCCAGGAAAGTACTTGGCGTACCTAGCTAAAGAGAGAGCTGACTCACAGTCAATTGCGGCTATTACTGATTCTGATGGCAATCATTTATATGAAAATAAATTGATAAATGACTCATTTAAGACATTTTATGCAAATCTTTACGCCTCAGAACTGCCAAATGACGCACCCAAGTTAATGGAGAACTTCTTTTCTAAGATTGAGCTCCCTACTATCTCCGAAGAACAGAAGTCTCTCCTTAATGCCCCTATTACTGAGGAAGAGATCATGTCCGCAATTAAGAATCTGCAAAATGGTAAGGCCCCAGGACCGGACGGGTTTTGTAGTGAGTTCTATAAAGAGTTCCATGGCCTGATCCTTGAGCCATTGCGTGATATGTTTAACCACTCATTTTCAAATGACCAGCTCCCCCAAACGCTGCGAGAAGCCAACATATCACTTATTCTCAAAAAGGGAAAATGTCCGGAGTCTTGTTCCTCGTACAGACCAATTTCCCTTCTGAATGTGGATAGAAAATTGCTTTCTAAGATTCTAGCCACAAGATTAGAGGACTCACTGCCACTGATTGTGAAAGGAGACCAAACTGGCATCATTAAGGGACGTAGGTCATGTAACAATGTCAGACGGCTCCTTAATGTATTTGAAGTCTACCAACAAAGTGCTATGGATGGTCTTGTGCTCTCCCTAGATGCTGAGAAAGCATTTGATCGTGTGGAGTGGTCTTACCTATTCTTTGCTCTAAATAAATTTGGTCTGGGGGACAACTTTATAAAATGGGTGAAAGTTTTATATGATGATCCTCAGGCTGCTGTCCTTACTAATGGACTACGGTCAAATAGCTTCTCTATACACAGAGGTACCAGACAGGGCTGTCCTCTGTCCCCCCTCCTATTTGCACTTGTTATGGAACCACTGGCCGAGGCCATCAGGGTAACGCCTGCTATACAGGGGCTGCTCATTGGTGATGTTCACCATAAAATAAGCTTGTATGCTGATGATGTCCTGATATTTATTTCTAATCCCGAGACTTCAATCACATCTCTGATTAACACTATTGAGTTATTCAGCGAATTCTCAGGCTACAAGATTAACCTAACTAAATCAGAGGCTATGCCACTTGGTAACCTTCACTCTGTACCTAACACTTCTCCCCCCTTCCCTTTTAAATGGTCTCCCTCAGGTTTTACGTATCTGGGTATATTTGTAACTCCTAAATTCCAACAAATGTACAAAGCCAATTTTGTTCCCTTGTTTGACACAATAAGACAGGATCTGGAGCGCTGGAACTCGCTTCCGATTTCATGGTTGGGTAGAATATCCCTCTTGAAAATGAACATTTTACCTAGGCTACTTTACCCAATCCAAATGATCCCAGTATTACTCTCCAATAAGGTAATAAAGGATGTAAATGGATGGCTAAGTTCCTTTATATGGAGTAAACGCAAGCCAAGACTTAAGATGGCAATATTGCAGCTGCCAAATTCTATGGGTGGCTTGGATCTACCCAATATCAGGGTCTATCAGTGGTGTGCCCACCTATGTTATATCTCAGACTGGATCACAAACGATGACTCCTCTATTTGGTTAGACATTGAGACTTCTCTTTCAAAATACCCTTTACAGGACCTTTTGTTTCTCACAAGTTTCAAGTCTGTAAAAGATCGCTGTAACAACCCCATTACACTTAACACACTCAAAGTATGGAGGTCAGTTCAACGTTTCCTGGGAAGGTCCAAACTAACCTCTGCTCTTACCCCAATTCTTAACAACCCAGATTTTGTCCCAGGATTGCTGGATGCTGGCTTTAACGTTTGGCTTAATAAGGGCATACGCAGACTAAATGACTTATTTGCGGATAAGATTTTATTGTCATTTGAGCAGATGGTCGAGAAATATCAACTCCCAAAGCAGGACTTTTTCCGTTTCCTACAAGTAAGACATTATATTCTGAAGAGCACCACCTTAATTGGTAACCCTGATATGTCTGTCATTGAAAGAATGCTTTTTTCCCCACAAAGGAAAATGTCTGTAAGTCTGTTTTATGATGCTTTATAAGGTCCTTTTCCGCTGTCGACACACAGAGAGTGAAACAAGTGTGGGAGAAAGAACTGTCTGTTACCATTGACGAAGAGATGTGGGAGGACATTTGGAAATATGCAAAAACAATATCTATATGTAATCGTACTAGAGCAATTCAATTAAGAATAATACACAGATTGCATATATCCCCAAATCGCAGACATGCATTTAGCCCCGCTTCCTCCTCTCCTCAGTGTCTCAAATGTAAAACTGATACAGGCACCCTAACACATTGTTTATGGTCATGTCCCAAAATACAAAGATATTGGTCTGGTGTTCTGCAAGAGATTGAAAAGATCCTAGGGGTCGATCTAGAATTGGACCCAGTTTCTCTACTGTTAGGTCTCCCTAGTAGGCATGTAACTTCTGTGGGTAAGAGGAGGCTTTACAACATCCTCACCTTCGCAGCGAGAAAAAACATACTTTTACAGTGGATTAGTGATAAGGTTCCCTCTATTAAAGATTGGCATAAGATACTATTTGAATGGGTCCCGCTGGAATATCTGACATGTACATTGCACTCTAAGACAGATCAGTTCTGCAAAGTATGGGAACCTTACCTAAATTACCTAGAACCTGAAGTATCAGCTATTATGCTGCAAGGATTCTCTTAGAATGGTGATCTATGTATTCCAGAATTACACTGTACGGTCCGTGTGAGGAACTCAACTTCTTGGTTTAAACTGAGCATTTTATTTTATTTATTTATTATGTCTTTATTGTTATTTTTTTTTCTGTTTATGTTTGTTTAAAATGTATGTATTGAGGGATGCAATGAGGGGGATGGGGTGAGAGAAGCGGGGAGAGGGAAACGGTGGGTGTGTGTGTACGTGCGTGCATACATACGGATATGTGTAAGCGAGTGCTGTTTTTTTTGCCTTGTCTTTGTTGTTGTATCTCTTAATATGGGTGAAAATTGTGAAACTCCAATAAAAAATACTGTTACAAACAAGAAATTTGTGGAGTGGTTGAAAAACGAGTTTTAATGACTCCAACCTAAGTGTATGTAAACTTCCGACTTCAACTGTATACTTGGATGTGTAGTGTCAGCATTTGTTGCTGGCATGTCATGCCTAAGTTTGCTAATCTTGCCAATGAAAACAATCTTAAAGTAGTTGGCAATATCAGTGGGTTTTGTGATGAATAAGCTATCGGATTCAATGAGTGATGGGGCAAAGTTTTCCTTTTTGCCCAACATTTCATTTAAGTTGCTCCAAAGCTTTTTCCTTTCAATCTAAATATCATTTATTTTTGTTTCATAGCATAGTTTCTTCTTTTTATTTTGTTTAGTCACATGATTTCTCAATTTGCAGTACATTTGCCAATCGGTTTTGCTGCCAGAATTATTTGCCATAGCTTTTGCCTCATCCCTCTCAACCATACAATTTTTAAATTCCTCTTCAATAAAAGGAGGTTTAACAGTTTTACAGTGATTTTCCTAATGCGTGCATGCTTATTAGCAGCTGGAATAAGAAATTTCAGAAATGTGTTAAGTGCAGCGTCTGGTTGCTCCTCATTACACACCACAGACCAGCAAATATTATTTTCATCATCAACATAAGAATCACTACAAAACTTATTGAATGACTTCTTATACACTATATTAGGCCCAGCCTTTGGAACTTTGGTTTTCCTAGATATGACTACTATATTGTGATCACTATGTCCTATGGATTGATTTCATTCCTGTGCTGTTTGTAGCTACCCTGATAGGTTGACTGATAACCCGAACCAGGTTGCAGGCACTGGTTACAGTTTTAAGCTTTTTCTTGAGTGGACAGCTTGATGAAAGCCAGTCAATATTGAAATCACCCAGAAAATATACCTTTGTTGATATCACATACTTCATCAAGCATTTCACATATATTATCCAGATACTGACTGTTATCACTTGGTGGTCTGTAGCAGCTTCCCACAAGAATGAGCTTTAGGTGAGGCATATGAACTTGCAGCCATATTACTTCAACATTATTTAACATGTGATCCTCCCTATGCTTTACAGTAATGTGGTTCTGAATATAGACCACAACACTGCCTCCATTGGCATTTCTGTCTTTTCGGTAGATGTTATAACTCTTCTCTCCATGACCATGCAGTATGGAGAGAGAGAGAGTTTCACAGTAAGACACAGGAACTCATCCGCCAAATACTCCTACCTCCCCGAATTGGAGAATGAAACATTGTTCCTAATTTAGAGAATGTGGAAACGACCCGGTCCATTTTGTTTCATGTTTGTTATCTCATGAAAGACAACACAGCCACATTACCCTAACTCTGTTTACACAGGTTCCTCAGTTATGAGGCTTGCATCTGAATGATGGATAAAATGTTTGACGAAGTATAAGAATACTTTTGAAAAGATAACAATGTGATTTAGTCTCCTAAAATGAAAAGTGTTTGTTTTATGGTAACGTGTGCCCAGTCAGTGGCCCCTCCCAAGTGAATAGACATTTGTTGAAAATGATGAACCAACCCATTTTCCACTCTAGAATAAAAGCCCCCGTGACGAAACGTCACCTCAGTTGCAAATACCGTGTGGACTTGTCCTCATGTTTATAAAGGGCTAATTCTAATTTCAACCCTACAGGCCAGAAAAACAAGCCTCACATCACCAGCTCAATAGTAAATACTGGTTACATTCCTTTATCCGAACAAGCAATTGTTAAAGTGCATATGTATTCATATTTATGCGAGAATAGATTCCCATGTCCGATAGAGACCCATGTCAATGTCCATGTCCATGTCCGATAGAGACCGGCAGTGTAGCATAGTGGTTAGAGCGTTGGATTAGCAACTGACAGGTTGCAAGATCGAATCCCTGAGCTGACAAGGTACAAATCTGTCGTTCTGCCCCTGAACAAGGCTGTTAACCTGCTGTTCCTAGGCTGTCATTGAAAATAAGAATTTGTTCTTAACTGACTTGCCTAGTTAAATAAAAAAAAATCCTTTGTCTTTCTCCGTCCCCCCCACTTTACTCTCTAAATCTATTGTGTTATAACCAAACAGTTTTTGTTTAGTCCACTAGGGATGCTATTTAATGTATAATGTTGTTATGTATTCTATATTCTGTAATTTTTTATTTAGTTAGTAAATAAATAACTGAGCCAATTTGTGTATGGATGATTCATAGTAAAGGCTGGGTTTGTGCAGATAACCAAGAATTTTACGACATTCAGATGAGACTGATAGAAGGTAAAGAATAATTAATGACTGATTGACTGCAATTGATATAAAAAAAATCTTCAGATCTTTAAGAGTGGATTCGGGACATAGCCGCTCTATATAGCCGCTCTATATAAACTAACTCTTCCATGGTGCCCCAGGTTATTAACAAGTTAATTGTTGCATGGTTTATTTCAACCACACAATCCATCAAACGTTAGGTAATCGATTTGATAAAATAGCTTGTCATCACATTAAAGAATTCAGAGACACGTCACCATATATCACAAACCCCCGAGGTGCCTTAGTGCTATTAGAAACTGGTCAAACAGCTGCTGAAGGATATCTTGCCCGTGGCGGTGTGTGTGTTGGCCAGCCTGAAGTCCAAGTGTTTGTAGATGCACATGGTGGAACCAGTATGGAGTGGGCAAACAGCAGGCTCTCAAAGCCTGGCAGAACCTAGAGAGTGAAACACACACACAGATAATGATCTTCAAACACAATTCTCAAACCATGTGAGAGAAGGGAATGTCCACTCTGATGTCCCACTAAGCGCAAACCAGATGGGATGGCGTATCGCTGCAGAATGCTGTGGTAGCCATGCTGGTTAAGTGTGCCTTGAATTCTAAATAAATCACAACAGCATCACCAGAAAGCACCCGCACACCTCCTCCTCCATACTTTACGGTGGGAACCACACATGTGGAGATCATCCGTTCATGTCACGTCCTGACCAGCAGGTGGATTAGGTGTTAAGTGTTGGTCAGGGCGTGGCAGAATAAGTTGGGTTTTCTTTGTTCTGTCTAGGTTGGGTGTTTCTATGTAGAGGTAATTGGGGTGGACTTCCAATTGAAGGCAGCTGTGTGGTGTTGCCTTTGATTGGAAGTCCTATATTAGTTGGGTGTGTTTGTGGGGAATTGTTGTGAGCACTGCTTTGTTTGGTTTAGCCTGCCACACCGTCACATTGTGAGTACCGTTCATTGTTTTGTTTATTGTTTTTTTTTTCAGTGGATGCTCTACTCCTGTTTTTGAACATTAAAATATGAGTATCCACACTTCCGCTGCGCCTTGGTCCTTCTCTCTCCCGCACGACTTATTCTGTGACAGTTCACCTACTCTGCATCTCACAAAGACACACCGAAAATCTCTAATTTGGACTCATCAAACCAAAGGACAGATTTCCACCGGTCGAATGTCCATTGCTCGTGTTTCTTAGCTCAAGCAAGTCTCTTCTTATTATTGGGGTCCTTTAGTAGTAGTTTCTTTACAGAAATTTGACCATGAAGGCCTGATACACGCAGTCTCCTCTGGACAGTTGATGTTGAGATGTGTCTGTTACTTGAACTCCGCAAAGCATTTATTTGGGCTGCAATCTGAGGTGCAGTTAATTGCCCATTTCTGAGGCTGGTAACTCCGTTTAACTTATCCTCTGCAGCAGAGGTAACTCTGGGTCTTCCTTTACTGTGGCGGTCCTCATGAGAGCCAGTTTCGTCATAGCATTGGATGGTTTTTGCGACTGAGTGCTACCGCCCCGTAGCACTCACTTCTGTCATCAAGAAGTGCTTTGAAAGGCTAGTCAAGGATCATATAACCTCCACCTTACCGGCCACCCTAGACCCACTTCTGTTTGCATACCGCCCCAACAGGTCCACAGATGACGCAATTGCCATCACACGGCACACTACCCTATCCCATCTGGACAAAAATAAAACCTATGTAAGAATGCTATTCATTGACTACAGCTCAGCATTCAACACCATAGTACCCTCCAAGCTCATCATCAAGCTGGAGGCCCTGGGTCTCAACCCCGCCCTGTGCAATTGGGTCCTGAACTTTCTGATGGGCTGCCCCCAGGTGGTGAAAGTAGGAAACAACATCTCCACTTCACTGACCCTCAACAGTGGGGCCCCACAAGGGTGCGTGCTCAGCCCTTTCCTGTACTCCCTGTTCACCCACGACTGCATGACCTTGCACGCCTCCAACTCAATCATCAAGTTTGCAGACAACACTACAGTAGTGGGCTTGATTACCAACAACGACGAGACAGCCTACAGGGAGAAGGGGAGGGCAGAGTGTGGTGTCAGGAAAACAACCTCTCACTCAATGTCAACAAAGGAGATGATCGTGGACTTCAGGAAACAGCAGAGGGACCACCCCCCTATCCACATCGAAGGGACAGCAGTGGAGAAGGTGGAAAGTTTTAAGCTCCTCGGCGTACACATCACAGACAAACTGAAATGGTCCACCCACACAGACAGTGTGGTGAAGAAGGCGCAATAGCGCCTCTTCAACCTCAGGAGACTGAGAGCATCCTGTCGGGCTGTATCGGAGCCTGGTACAGCAACTGCACCTCCCTCAACCGCAAGGCTCTCCAGAGGGTTTGTGCGGTCTGCACAACGCAACACCGGTGGCATGTCATCCCCTGAGCCACTGCCTGTTCACACCGCTACCATCCAGAAGGCAAGGTCAGTACAGGTGCATCAAAGCTGGAACCGAGAGATTGAAAAACAGCTTCTATCTCAAGGCCATCAGACTGCTAAACAGCAATCACTAACTCAGAGAGGCTGCTGCCTACATTGAGACCCAATCACTGGCCACTTTAATAAATGGATCACTAGTCACTTTGAACAATGCCACTTTAAAAAATGCCACTTTAATAATATTTACATATCTTACATTACTCATATCACATGTATATACGGTATTTTATACCATCTATTGCACCTTGCCTATGCCTCTCGGACATCGCTCATCCAGATACTTACATGTACATATTCTCATTCACCCCTTTAGATTTGTGTGTATTAGGTAGTTGATGGGGAATTGTTAGATTACTTGTTAGATATTACTGCACTGTCGGAACTAGAAGCACAAGCATTTCGCTTCACTCAGATTAACATCTGCTAACCATGTGTATGTGACCCATGAAATTTGTTTTGATTGGATTTTATTACAAACTTTCAAAGTTCTTTACATTTTCCGGATTGACTGACCTTCATGTCTTAAAGTAATGATGGACTGCATTTCTCTTTGCTTATTTGAGCTGTTCTTGCCATAATATGGACTTTGTATTTTACCAAATAGGACTATCTTCTGTATACCACCTCTACTTTGTCACAACACAACTGATTGGCTCAAACACATTAAGAAGGAAAGAAATTCCACAACACAAATTAACTTTTAACAAGGGACACCTGTTAATTAAAATGCATTCCAAGTGACTACCTCATGAAATTGGTTGAGAGAATGGCAAGAGTGTGCAAAGCTGTCATCAAGGCAAATGGTGGCTACTTTGAATAATCTCAAATATAAAATATATTTTGATTTGTTTAACTGTTTTTTGTTACTACATGATTCCATATGTGTTATTTCATAGTTTTGATGTCGTCACTATTATTCTACAATGTAGAACATATAAAAAATACTGGAAAAACCCTGCAAAGAGTAGGTGTGTCCAAACTTTTGACTGTATGTTATTATATTTTTTTTAATATATATATTTTTTTAGCTAAACAGGTGAGGCTCAAAACAGGTGGGGCTCTGCCCTGAATGATGGGTCACCACTGGTAACAGCCATAGGCACCTAACTATTTCTCCAACACCCTCTCCTTCAGATTCACACTCTTCTGGGCAGCATCTCAGTACACAGTGGCCTCTTGGATATGTACCACAGGGGGATAGGGATGAATAACACACCTTACGTAATATTAGAAGAATGTTAACATGTGCGGTGGATAGAAACTAAGCAAGAGTGTGTTGTCTGTGTATTTAGCTGAATGTATTGTAGATCTCCCTAAGAATAGGCTAATTCAGAGAGACATATTTAGAGAGCTAGGTCAACTTTTACAATATTGTTTTAATTCTAGACATTCAGTTACAAACCATTGTTCAAATATTCCCCATGTAATGTTAATGGGGAGCAAACATGGCTGCCATATAATGTTGAAGCAGATGCTAAGCTACAGGACTGTTTTTCTAGCACAGACTGGAATATGTTCCGGGATTCTTCTGATGGCATTGAGAAGTACACCACATCAGTCACTGGATTCATCAATAAGTGCATCGATGACGCCGTCCCCACAGTGACTGTACGTACATACCCCAACCAGAAGCCATGGATTACAAGCAACAGCCGCACTGAGCTAAAGGATAGAGATATCGCTTTCAAGGAGCGGGACTCTAACCCGGAAGCTTATCAGAAATCCCGCTATGCCCTCCGATGAACCATCAAAAGGGCAAAGCGTCAATTCAGGACTAAGATCGATTCGTACTACACCAGCTCCAACGCTTGTCGGATGTGGCAGGGCTTGCAAACTATTACAGACTACAAAGGGAAGCACAGCTGACAGCTGCCCAGTGACACGAGCCTACCAGACGAGTTAAATTACTTCTATCCTCGCTTCGAGGCAAGTAACACTGAAACATGCATGAGAGCATCAGCTGTTCCGGACGACTGTGTGATCACGCTCTCCATAGCCAATGTGAGTAAGACCTTTAAACAGGCCAACATTCACAAGGACGCAGGACCAGACTGATTGCCAGGACGTGTACTCCGAGCATGCGCTGACCAACCGCCAGAGGAGGTGCTCCAACTGGCCACTAGGAGTGCCGCCTCTGGATAAGCGTTTTCCTGTTTGCTTATGGCGGTATTCAGCTCTTTGAGTACAGTCTTAGTGCCAGCATCAGTCAGTGGTGGTATGTAGACAGCTACAAAAAATACAGATGAAAACTCTCTAGGTAGATAGTGTGGTCCACAGCTTATCATGAGATACTCTACCTCAGGCGAGCAAAACCTTGAGACTTCCTTAGATATTGTGCACCAGCTGTTGTTTACAAATATACATAGACCTCCACCCCTTGTCTTACCAGAGGCTACTGTTCTATCCTTCCGATACAGTGTATAACCCGCCAGCTGTATGTTATTCATGTCATCGTTCAGCCATGACTCAGTGAAACAGAAGATATTACAGTTTTTAATGTCCCGTTGATAGGATATATGTGCTTTAAGTTCGTCAAATGTATTATCTAGCGATTGTATGTTGGCCAATAGGACTGATGGCAAAGGCAGATTAGCCACTCGTCGGCGGATCCTCACAAGGCATTCTAATCTCCTTCCGTGAAACCTCCATCTCTTTCTCCTGCAAATGACGGGATTTTTTGTCGGATCATCACATAATTGGCATATATATTACTCTTAAAGAATTTCCACATGGGTGAGGATATTGGACATTTTATCAAAGCCTACTGGATGAAAACTTGTTTTTAACTAGGACAGAAGAATTTATAACTGACTTTTTCCAACATAACATATGTACAGCAGATTCCCTTATTGTATGGGACACTTTTAATGTGAGAGGCTTAGCGATGTTAGGATTTTTAAAGTTGTGTAGTGTACGCCTGGTTTAAGACATCTTTGATCCGGCGTGAGATATGGGTAGGAAAAAGTACCTCAATGCAGAAATGCTTCATCGAGAAGATTGAAATACTGCTAGTTTTCACAGAAAATTGCCCTTTTCTTCCTCATGCTAGCTAGTAGTAGCAACCGCAGCCATTTTGGAATGGCAGTGTCAGCCAATCAGCTCCTTTATTGTTAAACACGTTTCATGATGGCTGCGGTGGCTAGCTTGAAGACGAAAAGGGCAGTTTTCTGGGAAAAATAGCGGTATTTCTATCTTATCGATGGAGCAGTGTGGATAAAGGTCAAATTTGGAGTACAGTGGCTTATCCCATCCCTGCATTGAGGTATGTTTTCCCATCCATATCTCGCACCGGCTCACCGGTGTCTTAATGTAACCATGATTGTGTTCCAACCCCAGTGCAGCTCAGTGTTAACTACCCCATTCATAGACACTAACTGCTTTAGCGTCTATAGATAATATTATTAAATATTAAAGAATATTAAAGAATTTGATAGCTTGAATGTTTTAAAGTTGGTCTTGTAGCTTAATTGGCCAAGGAGCAAGGACCATTTTGAATTTCTACCTCTGTATTCCTTTGGTTCACATTCAAACCTGTTAATTTATGCACATTTTAAATGATTATAGTTCAAAAATATATATAGTATCGAAAGTATTTTGACAAGCAATCTAAGTAGGGTCAGTTTAAACATCTCAGCGTTGGTTTGGAGTTAATAGCTAAGCGGTGAAATTTGAGATTTTTTTTTTTAACCATTCTAGTTTTGGTAATTTTTTGCAATTGAAATGCATTGGTATCCATAGCAATGACTCCATTTGGTCTACTCAATGATGCAACATGAGAGAGCTGTTAACTGACGTTAGCTAGCTGCTTTTCGTCACTCTAAACTCCTACAAACAACTGTAACTTTTAATTATAAGAAGATAATTCTGTTCTGATTTGAATAGCAGAGAAGTAGAGGAAGATGTCATACGCTCTACATTTTTTGTCTGACTAGTTGGGGGAGTGGTCAAAACGGCAGTTGTTTGGAAAAAGTTTGGAGAAAATTAATGCAGTTGTTAAAACAGCTGTATGTTAGAGTCGTGGCGGATATTTTTGAATAGCAGAGAAGTAGACAAAGATGTCATACCCTCTAACTTTTTGTCTAAGTTGTTGGCAAAGTGGTCAAAGTAGTTGATTTATGTCAAAAGTTACATTGTTTACAGTGAATGTTCGAAGTGATGATGTCATAATGAGTCGCTTTAGAATGTTGAAAAAAATCCCATTAAGTGAATGAATATGGACAAAAAGAAAGACAAAAAAGTAAAAAATATAAAAGATATCAAAAAGTTGTATGCAAGCAACCTAATCCAGATCAGTCTACACGTTATAAAGTTTGAAAGGCTTTTCTATCTTAAACTGTGTAAGAGGAGTAGCGTGCGAAGAATAATGATAAGATGAAGAATTATGACGAAGATTTTTGCTTCGCAAGTCCCACCTAATAATAATATGAGAACGTAAGAAATCTGGAGTTATGCATTGCTTTGCGTGCACACCTAATTACTACATAACTTTATAGGGTTAGGGTTCCCACATGGCAATATCTCTATGTTACATAGCTTGTTTACGGAAGACATAGATGACCAGCCCACCTGTTCTAATTAGCTAGCGTGCTCAGAACACCTGTGTGCAAGCATAACTGGGGAGGAAGTGTAGTTTGTTAACTGGAGGCACAACCAGCTTGTGGATCTGTGCAAAACTGCTACAGTAACTGTATATTTTTATTTTAAAGATTATTTCTCGCGGATATGAAAGATATCAGCATATATTTTGAAAACCGGTTTGAAAGTGATGCCGATGATTATTGACCTTTCTAAACATTGAAACACAGCGTTGAATTTATAGTGCACATGGAGCCAAATGTGAGTGAAAGTATTCCCTGAAAACCCTACATATGGAGAAGATCCTGGGTTTTCAATAATAAGGGTTACATGGAGAAAATCGAATCTCTCTGAAATGAAAATAGATGCCCTCCCATCAGCAAAATACATTTGACCTAAACCCTCCCTGAACACTAGAAAAAAAAGTGACCCTCCCCTATACCCAAAATAATAATTAAAACATAAAGTGGATAGCAGAGAACATGTCTACCATTTACCCTCACTTCATGGACAGACCAGAGCCTTAGATACGCAGTTTTACAAACGGTTCTTTGTCTTGTAAGCATTACATGGAATGCTCTTAGGCCTCCCTCCCCACTATTAGAGATATCTACTGCAGCCCTCATCCTCCACATACAACACCCTTTCTGCCAGTCACATTCTGTTAAAGGTCCCCAAAGCACACATCCTTGGGTCGCTTGTCTTTTCAGTTTGCTGCAGCTAGCGAATGGAACGAGCTGCAACAAACACTCAGTCTGGACAGTGTTATCTCAATCTCGTCATTCAAAAACTCAATCATGGACACTCTTACTGACAGTTGTGGCTGCTTTGAGTGATGTATTGTTGTCTCTACCTTCTTGCCCTTTGTGCTGTTGTCTGTGCCCAATAATGTTTGCTCCATGTTTTGTGCTGCTACCATGTTGTGTTGCTACCACGTTGTTGTCATGATGTGTTGCTACCATGCTGTGTTGTCATTTGTTGCTGCCTTGCTATGTTGTTGTCTTAGGTCTCTCTTTATGTAGTGTTGTCTCTCTTGTCGTGATATGTGTTTTGTCCTATATTTATGTTATTTATTTATTTTTAATCCCAGCCCCCGTCCCCGCAGGAGGTATTTTGCCTTTTGGTAGGCCGTCATTGTAAATAAGAATTTGTTCTTAACTGACTTGCCTAGTTAAAAGAAGGTTAAATCATTTTTTTTTTTTAAACATGGCAACTAAGGAATTTTGATAGCAGACAGGGCTGCGGGCCAAAAGATTGTGGGTTTACAGACCACCGTGGACAAGAGTTGGGGTGGAAAGATCTCCTTTATGGTAAAAGCATTGCATGAATTTATCATTGTATTTGCAGGTCCCGAAAAATGTTTATTTTATAAAAATTTCATGCAATTCTACGTCATTTTACATATTAGCAGAATATTTTTTAATACCACACAAATTACCGAAAAGACAGGCTAAGAATGGACAGAGAGGCCTATGTGTTCATATTTCTCTAATGCCAAATCAGTGTCTTGTTTGGAAGGAAACTGTCCCTGTTTGCAAATAATTAAATCAGACATCATGAGGAATCTGAGCATGGTAGGCTACTTTCAGAAGTTAGGCCTACCTTTCCACCTCAGACAGAGTAGGTCTACTGACACAGAAAAATCGTAGCTTTAACTGCTGGTTACTCTTCCTCCGTGGCTTAACCTAATGAGAGAAGTGTTTCCCTTAAAGCTATCTGGGTTTAAGCATCTTCTATTGTACAGAAAGGGAATAGCTTAATTTTTCATCATTTAGCAGACCACTCTTATCCAGAGCGACAGCATACATTTTTTATACTGGCCCCCCGTGTGAATCGAACCCACAACCCTGGCATTGCACACATGCTGGTGTTGCAAACACCATGCTCTACCAACTGAGCTACAGGGGACCATTAATCAATTGATACTTGGTTCTATTTGTGAAGCTTGATGCGCTGCAAGTCCCACCTCTCCCATCTACTCATTGCTTTTTAGGAGCATATACCCAAGTGGGTGATTGTAAGATGAACTGAGGTCCACACTTCAGTCCAGTTGGTAGTGGTAATGCACCTTAAAGTTGGTTGTCAACCGCCATATAAAGTCCAAAGAAGAAGAAGCCTGAAGGAGGAGAGATTACTAGAAACTAACTCGGTTTACCCTTTTATCTGTGGATTAATTGTTGGAGTAGAGGACCTTGTGCATTTCAGGTAAAATAACAACCCAATGTTTATATCCCAGGACACATTACCTAGCAACAGCAAGCTAGCTAGCTAAATTACCATAAATGTTTAATGCTTTTTGACCTGTCCCCAAATTCATTTTTTGTTTTATTTATTTCACCTTTATTTAACCAGGTAGGCCAGTTTAGAACAAGTTCTCATTTACAACTGCGACCTGGCCAAGATAAAGCAAAGCAGTGTGACAAAAACAACAACACATGGAATAAAGCAAAGCAGTGTGACAAAAACAACAACACATGGAATAAACAAACGTAAGGTCAATAACACAATAGAAAAGTCTATATACAGTGTGTGCAAATGAAGTAAGATTAGGGAGGTAAGGCAATAAATAGACCGTAGTGGCGAAATAATTACAATTTCGCAATTAAACACTGGAGTGAAACATGTGCCGAAGATGAATGTGCATGTAGAGATACTGGGTTGCAAAGGAGCAAAAAAAATAAAAGAATAATAATATAAATAAAATAAATAAATAACAATATCGGGATGAGGTAGTTGGATGGGCTATTTACAGATGGGCTATGTACAGGTGCAATGATCTGTAAGCTGCTCTGATAGCTGATGCTTAAAGTTAGTGAGGGAGATATGAGTCTCCAGCTTCAGTGATTTTTGCAATTCGTTCCAGTCATTGGCAGCAGAGAACTGGAAGGAAAGGCGGCCAAAGTAGGAATTGGCTTTGGGGGATGACCGCGGCACCTTGAAGAGGGGGATGACCGCGGCACCTTTCCAATCTTTGATGATCTCAGACGATATTATATATATTTATTTATATATATATATATTTATTTTGCAACCCTCCCCACGAGCGGTGTGGTCAGCAATGAGGCTACATGAGAATCATCAATTGATCCTTTGTAGGATGACTTTGGATATACATTTCCAACTACAATCCTTGTAAATGTTTTGACAAGATTCATAATGTGTGTATATATATATATATAGAGAGAAGTATATGCATATATATATATATATATATATATATATATATATATGTAAGTACATTTTTAATTTGATTGAAATTATCAATGTACGTTTTTAAGCCATTTGCCATGTTGATAATAAGCATTGTATTTACTTGTTGACACGGCTTTGAACAATTCAATCGACAAAAACAATTCACCCCAGATGGGACTCGAACCCACAATCCCTGGCTTAGGAGGCCAGTGCCTTATCCATTAGGCCACTGGGGCTAGTTGTGAAATGGGCGGGGTTAGGCCTTTATCAAATGAATATTTGTGATAACCAGGAAGAATATAGTAACAATGACGGAAACGACTTTTTGTATGCGGTGATAAAACTGTAGACAATCGAGTAATGACACACAGAAAACTATTTCTCGGGGAAAACAGTTCGATCGAAGCTTTCTGTAAATAACCACAAAGTGACGCTATCACCATGGTGATACGTTCACGTTGACAGACTATTCCACTTAAACTCAACAGCAGGGGTATTGATCAGGTATTTACATTATTACAAGATCAAACCTAGACTTGGTCATATTATATAGAATCGAATTATATGTAGTTAAAGTAAACTTTCATAACATTGTATCATTATTTGATATCATCCAACTCAAATGCTGTGCTGCCATTTGTAGATTCTTCCGTTATTACCCGGTTGGGGCTAAATGGATCTTGCGCAGTAACCTGCATGTGTGTAAAAAAAACGGGTAAAAATCACCTAGCTGGGCGAAAAAGAGAAGGGAAGCCTTTGCTAACCAATGATAAGGAATAAGGTAAATATTAGCGCTGTGCAGTAGCTGATTAAGCTAGAAACTTCATCAAAACAGCAAAGATAGTGGCGTAACGTTAGCTGTTGGTAGCCTTGGCTAGCTGGCAATGCTATTAGTCATAGCTAACGCGTTACGTAGCTAGTTAACGCTACTTGATTATTTCCAAAGCTGCAAAATAAGAAGTTATGAATCCAACATTAATCTTCCACAATCTCTATTTATCTCACTTCAGAGCTATCTATAACACCGCTGATTAAGAAGATGCCGTTTTTTGGCAACACCTTCAGTCCAAAGAAGACCCCTCCTCGCAAGTCTGTTTCTCTCTCCAATCTGCACACGGTGAGTTGATCAAAATTCCACTGTGATCCGCAAACACATTCTTGTGTACCAGAGCAGGGTTTCCCAAACTTGGTCCTAGGCTGGGGCCACGTTTAGTGTTTTTGCCGTAGCTCTATACAGCTGATTCAAATAATCAAAACTGGATGATAAGTTGGTTATTTGAATCAACTGTGTAGGGGTCGGGGCCAGGACTGAGTTTAGGAAACCCCGCTATAGAGTATTACACCACAGTATGCCATAATACCAATAACCTAGCAATCAAATACGGAAATGGTTCCAATCGTTTTTCCACAATTCATTTTTCCCGTAGGAGATTTTAGAAACATTTAAAATAAGGACAAAGTGACTTAACAATATATTCGCCTGTATTTACCCCCTCAAATCTGAGACTAAATAGACCTGAATATATTGATAAAAGTAACATTGTCCGAGAAATATTTACAAGGTTATAAAAACCTCACGCCAGGGTAAGCCTACACGAAACACAGCCCTTACTTGAACTGTTTCTAAAATCCCCTATGGGAAGAAATGAATGGTGGAAAACGATTGGAACCATTTCCCTGTTTGATCGATAGATTTTATAGGTATTATGACACCTCCACTGTGGAGCTCTATGTGCATCTGTTGTCGGTTATCTGAAGTTAGTCTGTGTAATTAATCACCCCTTCGTTGGGTCTAGTTGGATCGGTCTACGAGGGAAATAGAGTTGGGTCTTGAATATGGAGCCCCTGTAATGAACATCGGGGGGCAGAGCTTGAAATTTGAAGAGGGACAATGGATTGCAGGTAACTGATCTTCACTTAAATGCAGTAGAAAACAGCATTGTCTGCACTGCTACTGTAAGACGTCTGCTCTATCTGATCCCCACTGGTATTTCCTTTTTGTTTTTCTTCATGTGTTTTGTTTCTTGCCCCCAGAGTCAGGAGGGAATGCATCAGGGAAGGAGGTGCAGAGACTAAAAAAGAGGAACTTACAGCTTGAAGAGGAGAACAACCTACTGAGGCTGAAGATTGACCTCCTGTTGGACATGGTGAGTTATCATCAGCCATACAGTTGCAGATTGAAAAAGGGACTTCCTTTTTTATCCTCAGTCACTATTCACGTCATAAACAAGTACAACAGACACGTTGGGGGGAAACAACTGCCCTTCACCGTCTGCGCCCATTCACCATAGCCCAGATTTACTTAGTTATTACTTAAACAAAGTTGGCTTACAATGTTGTTTTGATTATTGCTTGAACAACCGCCAAGATTATATTTGTTTGTGATCGTTGCGAAATACCTATACCTATTTGGATGTAGCATTCTATGTTAGAATGTGAACACTCATTGAAATAGGCTGTTGCAAAGCTAGCCAAAGAGCCATTTTACTGGTTGAAGTGTTTTTTAAGTACACTGAACAAAAATATAAATGCAACATGTAAAGTGTTGGTCCAATGCAGGGCCTAAAATTTTGCCATTGGCAGGTAAGATGTCTATTTCCCCAGCCACGTTGGAGGGTGGTCAAATCAAATCACCCTGAGCCCGTCTACTTTATTGTCCAGGGACTGAACATTGGCGAGTAATATAATCGGAAACGGTGGATGGTATGCATGCCTCCTGAGTCGGACTAGAAGTCCACTCTGAATACCTCTTCTCTGCCGGCGACGTCTTGGAGCAGTTAAAGGGACAAATTGGGGGGTATGAACAAAGGATCTAATTCTGGAAAGTCGTATTTCTGGTCGGAATGCTGGTGAGTTACCGCCTCTCTGATATCCAAAAGTTCTTTCCAGCTGTATGTAATAACGCAAAAACCGTTCTGGGCTAATTATGTAAGAAGAATAGAGAAAAAAATAAAAAATATATATATATACACTGTACCAGTCAAAAGTTTGGATACGCCTACTCATTCAAGGGTTTTTCTTAATTTTTTACTATTTTCTACATTGTAGAATAATAGTGAAGACATCAAAACTATTAAATAACACATGTGGAATCATGTAGTAACCCCAAAAAGTGTCAATCAAAACAAAATATATTTTATATTTGAGTTTCTTCAAAGTAGCCACCCTTTACCAACATTGTCTGGCTGGGGGCTGTGCACATGTGAAAAGCTGCGCACAGGCTTAAAAGTTGGTCTAATTTACTTGAAATGAAAGTCTACTGAAGTGAGACTTTGTCGTTGGCTTTTTTGCCTATTTACATTGTTTCGTTCACAAGCTAGGTTGTTTTTCCATGTTAGAGTTTAAACTGTTGGGAAGAGAAGACTTCTACTAGGTAGACTCAATATCACCAGCACAAAAATGACTTAAGTCAAGTTAGCACGGTAACCTCCGCCCTTAAAGGGACTGGTGAACATTTTTGTCTCATCTGTGATATTTTGGTTAAGACTCACAAAACATGAAATTAAACAACATACCACACCACTTCTTACTAGTAATGCATTTGTTTCAGAAACATTACAAAGCATGCTCATCTGTTTTTTTTTGTGTTGGTGTAATTTTAGCAGAACAAAAATATTTGGGCTGGTATAAAATCTGAGTGTCTGGTAGATTAAAAAAAAAATCTACTTGCCACAGTGGCTGGTGGACCAAAAAGTACATTTTATGCCCAGGTCCCATGTTTCATGTGCTGAAATAAAAGATCCCAGAAATGGTCCATACGCACAAATAGCTTATTTCTCTCAAATTTGGTGCATAAGTTTGTTTACATTCGTGTTAGTGAGCATTTCTCCTTTGTCAAGATAATCCATCCACCTGACAGGTGTGATCATTGGTGTGCGAATGTGTAGAGTCACCCACTCACATGCAAGCTGCTGCTACTCTGTCTATCTTATATCCTGATGCCTTGTCATCTTACCCCTATACATATCTACCTCCATCACACCAGCATCCCTGCACATTGTAAATATGGTATTGGAACTGACCCTGTATATTGTATGCTTACTTACTTATTGTGTTTTTCATATTTCTTTTTTATTTCTAGTATTACATTGTTATTGATTATTGCATTTTTGGGTTTTGAGTTTGCAAGAAAGTCATTTCACTGTACTTGTGCATGTGACATTGGAAGTTAAGACATTTGTGGCATTGTGCTGTGTGACAAAACTGCACATTTTAGAGTGGCCTTTTATTGTTCCAAGCACAAGGTGCATCTGTGTAATGATCACGCTGTTTAATTGGCTTCTTTGACAATCCATCTACCTGACAGGTGTGGCATATCTTGGCAAAGATTCAGCGCCTCAGTACAGGTAGGCATAGTGGAGCTCCGTGGCTTGGTGCTGAATGGACGGCGCCTCTGACTAGTAACCAGCTATATCATTATTTAGTTTGTGGGCAGTTAGACATTTTTTGGGCACAGTTAAGTAGCTTACAATGCGTAGGCCTATATTTAAATCATACGTGGCTCGCAAATCTTTAGAAATGGTAGGATCAATTGTAAATTGGCACACCACATGAAAAAGGTTACCGACCCCCTGCTATGAACTACTGTATATGAAGCCACCCTTGTGGAACAGTGCATAAAGTGTACTATGACTGCCGTTGTCTCATGCGCTTCCCCCGAATGTTTTCATTTTCCTGTCTGCATTATTCGCCAGGGAAGAGAAACATTCAGTGAATATTGAAGCGTTGTATCAACAAGGGAGCTCAGACAATATTCATTGTAACAGTATCCAACGAGGGGGCGGCTCGCGAAGATTTTTCCACCTGCCAGCTAGTCTGATAGTTCAACTACTGCGTAGGCAATACAATATCTGGGTGCTGATTTATATTTTTTTAAAATGCCATAAATCCACACTACAGCTAAATAACTTAGCAATGTTTAATGATCTTGCCAGCCGGATTGATCTGTAAGAATATCACATTTTAATTTAGAAAGATGAACAACCAAGATTGATGGAGTGAGCGGTGGGTAGGGATTAGGGATGCAGGCAGAGGATGAGGATGATGATGATGATGAAGTAGGTCAACAGCAAGAAGTTCAAAAAAAGTTAGCCTAACTAAGAAATCATTAATGATTTTCATTATCTCAATTAGGCCTATCATTCTGTCACTGCATGACAATGCATATTTGTTATAGCAAGGCAAACGGGCAAGGTTTCTGCTTTCTAAAAGTGAGACAAAAGGCGCACAGGCTGGCAGCTGCTTTCAAATTGTATTTGTCACATACACATTAGTTAGCAGATGTTAATGCGAGTGTAGTGCAATGCTTTTGCTTGTAGTTCTGACAGTGCAGTAATATCTAACAAGTAATCTAACAATTCCCCAACAACAACCTAATACACACAAATCTAAACGGGTGAATGAGAATATGTACGTATAAGTATATGGATGAGCGATGGCCGAGTGGCATAGGCAAGGTACAATAGATGGTATAAAATACAGTATATAAATGTGGTATGAGTAATGTAAGATATGCAAACATTATTAAAGTGGCATTATTTAGTGGCATTGTATGAAGTGATTAGTGATCCATTTATTAAAGTGGCCAGTGATTGGGTCTCAAAGTAGGCAGCACCCTCTGAGTTAGTGATTGCTGTTTAGCAGTCTGATGGCCTTGAGATTGAAAAACAGCTTCTATCTCTCGATCCCAGCTTTGATGCACCTGTTCTGACTTCGCCTTCTGGATGGTAGTGGTGTGAACAGGCAGTGGCTTGGGTGGTTGATGTCCTTGATGATATTTTTGGCCTTCCTGTGACATCGGGTGCTGTAGGTGTCATGGAGGGCAGGTAGTTTGCCCCCAGTGATGCGTGCAGACCGCACCACCCTCTGGAGAGGCTTGCTGTTGAGGGTGGTGCAGTTGCCGTACCAGGCTGTGATACAGCCCGACAGGATGCTCTCGATTGTGCATCTGTAAAAGTTTGTGAGGGTTTTGGGTGGCAAGCCAAATTTCTTCAGCCTCCTGACTGTGTGGGTGGACCATTTCAGTTTGTCTTTTATGTGTACGCCTAGGAATTTAAAACTTTCCACCTTCTCCACTGCTGTCCCGTCGATGTGGATGGGGGGTGCTCCCTCTGCGGTTTCCTGAAGTCCACGATCATCTCCTTTGTTTTGTTGCCGTTGAGTGAGAGGTTGTTTTCCTGGCACCACACTCCGAGTGCCCTCACCTCCTCCCTGTAGATCTGTGAAGTTATATGGATTTTTATGAAATATATTTGAAAGACAGGGTCCTGAAAAAGGGGCGTTCTCTCTTTTTACTGAGTTTACGTAAAAAAAACGAAATACTGCATAGTTTCCTAAGAATTTGAAGCGAGGCAACCATCTCTGTCGGACCCATCACGCGATGCTCTGCATGGTCCTAAAGCCAGCCACTCAGTAAATTCAGCACCCAGTACGCTTATCAGCCGTTGGATTTTAATCAGGATTGGAATGATTTATTCTCATATTTTTGTATTTTTTGTTGTTGCCTACTTTACATTTTTGGTATTGAGCTAGGGTATGCCATACCCAAATGATGCCCCTAATGAGAACTCCCCCATGTTTCCCCCCACGGTGGCAAAATAGTGAATAGCAACTCGGAGTATAGGCCATTAGAGATATTTATAGGAGCCTTTAATGTCCAGGTAGCAGATAATGGACCATAACAGATATGTATGTTGTTGGTGCTGTATATGAGCTAATATTAAGGAATCTAAATTCGGAAAGTATTTAGACCCCTTCACTTTTCCCACATTTTGTTACATTACAGCCTTACTCTAAAAGGGATTAAATAAATGTTTTCCCTCATCAATCTACACACAATACCCCATATTGACGAAGTGAAAACAGGTTTTTAGAATGTTTTGCAAATGTATAAATTAAAAAAAAAAAACATTTACAGTATTCAGACACTTTGCTATGAGACTCAATTGAGCTCCGGTGCATCCTGTTTCCATTGATCATCCTTGGAGTCCACCTGTGGTAAATTCAATTGATTAGACATGATTTCAAAAGGCACACACCTGTGTGTATAAATAAGGTACCACAGTTGACAGTGCATGTCAGAGCAAAACCAAGCCATGAGGTTGAAGGAATGGTCCGTAGAGCTCCGAGACAGGATTGTGTCTAGGCACAGATCTGGGGAAGGGTACCAAAACATGTCTGCCGCATTGAAGGTCCCCAAGAACACAGTGGCCTCCATTCTTAAATGGAAGAAGTTTGGAACCACCAAGACTCTTTCTAGAGCTGTCCGCCCGCCAAACTGAGCAATCGGGGGAGAAGGGCCTTGGTCAGAGAGGTGACCAAGAACCCAATGGTCACTCTGACAGAGCTCCAGTTCCTTTGCGGAGATGGGAGAACCTTCCAGAAGGACAACCATGTCTGCAGCACTCCACCAATCAAGCCGTTATGGTAGCCTGGCCAGACGGAAGCCACTCTTCATTAAAAGGCACATGACAGCCCACTGGCACCTAAAGGACTCTCAGAACATGAGAAACAAGATTCTCTGGTCTAATGAAACCAAGATTGAACTCTTTTGCCTGAATGCCAAGCGTCACATCTGGAGGAAACCTGGCACCATCCCGATGGTGAAGCATGGTGGTGGAAGCATCATGCTGTGGGGTTTTTCAGCGGCAGGGACTGGGAGACTAGTCAGGATCGAAGGAAAGATGTACAGAGAGATCCTTGATGAAAACCTGCTCAAGACCTCCGACGGGGGCGAAGGTTCACCTTCCAACAGGACAACAACCCTAAGCACACAGCCAAGACAACGCAGGAGTGGCTTCGGGACAAGTCTCTGAATGTCCTTGAGTGGCCCAGCCAGAGCCCGGACTTGAAGCCGATCGAACATCTCTGGAGAGACCTGAAAATAGCTGTATAGCGACGCTCCCCATCCAACCTGACAGAGTTTAAGAGGATCTGCAGAGAATAATGGGGAGAAACTCCCCAAATACAGGTGTGCCAAGCTTTTAGCGTCATACCCAAGAAGACTCGAGGCTGTAATCGCTGCCAAAGGTGCTTCAACAAAGTACTGAATAAAGGGTCTAAATACTTAAGTAAATGTGATTATTTCCATTTTTTTATTTGTAATAAATGTGCAAAAATTTCTATTAACCTGTTTTCGCATTGTCATTATGGGGTATTGTGTATAGATTGAGGGGGAAAATATTTTTAATCATTTATAGAATGTTGTAATGTAACAGTGTGGAAAAAGTCAAGGGGTCTGAATACTTTTTGAATGCACTGTACATGATAAGCTGTAAGTGGCACTTCACTTTTCAGTGTGGAAAACCTTTCTACAATATTCACAACATATTGACTAAATTACAATCTTTATAGAATAAAAATCTTATTTCATAAATTATATGTGGAAATATGTATTTGAATGAAGGTTAGCTAGCCAGCAGCAGATGAAGCAGAAAGTGAATTCTCTCCTCACTCTCCCTGGTTTTAGCTTCATGTCTAGCTGGCTAGGTTTAGGATATTTACTAGCCCATACCAGTGTCAAACTTAGCTGTGTTATCGACATATTGCAGTACACTAACAAAATATAGCTCACTTATTTTGCTAGCGGAAAACAAATAGCCCAAATTCATTCAGAAATGGAGGAAGAGGATAGCTAGCTATAGCAAACTGTTAGCAGCTGCCTCTTCAACAAGAAGTAACTGTGACAACATTAATCCTAAGATTTAAAAAAAATTACTTTCCCAATGAGCAAAATCCACAATCCACCCCTCCAGAGAAGGCATGGCTCTGGGGCATCTCCAAAATGACATTTCGGATGAACCCACAATCGGCAGGCTTTATAGAAAACTCCCCTGGAGCCACAAAATTGTCAAATTATCGCAACGTGCAGCCCCCACAATCACCAACACTACTCTTTCCCATTGGCTTGTACTATCTATAATGACAGCATCAGCAGTTAGCGACCAACAGCTGGCAGACATGTCTACATTTGGTTAGTTTTTATCTTGGCTAAGATGGCACCGACAGAGGGCGCCTCGCCTCAAGCTCCGATAAAACATTGCAGGAGCTCGAAGCCTAAGATTTTCACTGTACCCTGCAATCACATTTACATTTTAGTCATTTAGCAGACACTCTTATCCAGAGCGACTTACAGGAGCAATGATGGTTAAGTGCCTTGCTCAAAGGCACATCGACAGATTGTTCACCTAGTCGGCTCTGGGATTCAAACCAATGACCTTTCGGTTACTGGCTCAACGTTCTTAACAGCTAGGCAACCTCCAACCCTGTACATGTGACTATTAAACAATCTGAATCATTGTTATTTAGATGAAAGCTGTGAGCTAAATGCACTATAGCAAGCAAACATTAGCATAGAGGTAGCAAGCTAACTCTTTCACTTACCAGGTTGACTTACATGCTCACTGAAGCCCATGATAATGCTTGGGCGCTACTGGTGGTGCTGGCTGTTTTGAGATGCTTTAGACGCCACATTGATGGAAGGGACAGCATCCACTTTGAGAAGCAACTTCTTGCTTCAGCACTCCTTCCATTGTTGATAGCTGTGGAAGTTTTCAGGGATGAAATGTGCCCTGCAGAGGGACGAGTAGACGCCCAATTCGCCCGCCACATTATAATATTATAACAATTGATTTAAGAGTTTTTTTTAATTTGGTAATGTTTTCTTGGGGTGCTCTTAAGTTAAAATGATATGTGTTTTTGGCAGTGAGAAATAAGGGCTACACTCCCTTTTTCCTTAAGACTATATTGATGCACCCGTGCGTCAATCTAATGAACATAATATAAAAATCCCCATCAAAATCTGTCAGTTTGCATTGGCTGAGTCTCAATCCACCGCATCCGCCAATGTCGCCCTTCCACATCTGCGGTGAAAAGTGGCAGAGCTACAGCGGTGTTTGTCTTTTTTGCCATTTATGAATGTGTTATTCAATGTGTTTATTTTGGCTATAGTAGTAAAGGGCAAATTCAATATTTTATCAAATTATAAAAAAATTAATTACCTTAAAGGGGTCCTAAAATTCTAAATCAGATAGCTAAATGATCCATGGTATGACCATCTTAAAACAATTCCATGTTAACTTAGTTAAAAATATAAAGAACGGCTTAGAATATTAGAACATTAGTAACTGATTTCCTTTCCCTTAAGTTGTCAGAAACCACTGCAGAGTCTCACCTGATGGAGAAGGAACTGGAGGAGGTGAAAAATCACAGTCGAAGGAAGAAGTGATGAATAGAAAACTGAAGACGGGTTCCCAGTGACACTTGAAAAGGAATGAATTAAGAGGAATGAGGAAGGGTATAGATAAGGGATGGTGATGGATGGCAGTGTTAGTGACCAACTGTACTGTAAAATTTGATTTATCGTTATATGGATTTTAAATCATTGAAGGTATGAGAGTTTAAATGTGCCCTATCCTTTTATAAAAATGAATGTCTTTGATTCATTAACTTTTGTAAGCATTATCGTATCAGTGCTGAACTATTTTAGAATACTATGATTTATATTCAACGTCCTGCGTGTGTGTGTGTGTGTGTGTGTGTGTGTGTGTGTATGGTTTTGGCAGCTGTGTGTATTTGAATATTTGTTTTCATATCCTTTCTACTTTATTAAAAGGTTTTAACTTTATGAAATGTAGTTATGTTTTGTTTGCATGTTTGCATACATGTCTGTATTAGTATGCAAGTGCCCATACTAATGCGAGCTTAGACCAACGTCTGATTGAAACTGGCAAGAATGGGGGGGGGGGGGGGGGGGGGGGGGGGGGGTAAGATTGTTATTACAATGTAACTACTACAATATTGTTACACCAGATGCTGAATTTGAGGAATGTCGTTAGAGGTAGGCTATTTAATTCTGTAGCTGAAAAACAAGCTGGTTTCAGTGGTGTCAGCAGATGTCTCCAGCAGTTTATTTTATTATACATACTGCATATATTGCAGACTATTATTCAGCTAAAATTCTTTACTGTAACATTCCTGTAATGTTTTTGCCATGTGTTTAACAATGTCAAATCAAATGTTATTTGTCACATGCGCTGAATACAACGGGTGTATACAACAGTGGGCTGTGCTTTGGCCTTCCCTGTAGCTCAGTTGGTAGAGCATGGTGTTTGCAACACCAGGGTTGTGGGTTCAATTCCCACGGGGGGCCAGCACAGGAAAAAAAATGTATGAAATTGTATGAAATGTATGCATTCACTACTGTAAGTCGCTCTGGATAAGAGCGTCTGCTAAATGACTAAAATGTAAATGTAAATGTTTGGCAAAGTGGGTGGGGTTATATCCTGCCTGTTTGGCCATGTCCAGGGGTATCATTGGATGGGGCCACAGTGTCTCCTGACCACTCCTGTCTCAGCCTCCAGTATTTATGCTGCAGTAGTTTGTGTCGGGGGGGGGCTAGGGTCAGTCTGTTATATCTGGAGTATTTCTCCTGTCTTATCCGGTGTCCTGTGTGAATTTAAGTATGCTCTCTCTAATTCTTTCTTTCTCGGAGGACCTGAGCCCTAGGGCCATGCCTCAGGACTACCTGGCATGATGACTCCTTACATTTACATTTTAGTCATTTATCCAGAGCGACTTACAGTAGTGAAGGCATACATTTCATACGTTTTCATACTTTTTTTTTTCTTCTGTAGTCCACCTGGCCGTGCTGCTGCTCCAGTTTCAACTGTTCTGCCTGCGGCTATGGAACCCTGACCTGTGATTACTATTATTTGACCGTGCTGGTCATTTATGAACATTTTAATATCTTGGCCATGTTCTGTTATTATCTCCACCCGGCACAGCCAGAAAAGGACTGGCCACCCCTCATAGCCTGGTTCCTCGCTAGGTTTCTTCCTAGGTTTTGGCCTTTCTAGGGAGTTTTTCCTAGCCACCGTGCTTCTACACCTGCATTGCTTGCTGTTTGGGGTTTTAGGCTGGGTTTCTGTACAGCACTGATATATCAGCTGATGTAAGAAGGGCTTTATAAATAAATTTGATTTGTGTAGACCGTACAGTGAAATGCTTACTTACAAGTGTAACCGATGTGAAATGGCTAGTTAATTAGTGTTGGTGCGCGCTAATAGCGTTTCAATCAGGTGACGTCACTCGCTCTGCGACCTGAAGTAGTTGTTCCCCTTGCTCTGCAAGGGCCGCAGCTTTTGTGGCGCGATGGGTAATGATGCTTCATGGGGTGTCAGTTGTTGATGTGCGCAGAGGGTCCCTGGTTCAAGCCCCGGTTGAGGAGAGGGACGGAAGCCATACTGTTACACAGGCCCTTAACCAAAAATGCAGTTAAGAAAAATACCCCCCAAAATAATTAAAGTGCAGCAGTAAAATAACAATAGCGAGGCTATATACAGGGGGTACTGATACAAAGTCAATGTGCAGGGGCACCAGTTAGTCGAGGTAATTGAGGTAATATGTACATGTAGGTAGAGTTATTAAAGTGACTATGCATAGATAATAAACAGAGAGCAGTAGCGTAAAAGAGGGTACGGGGGGCAATGCAAATAGTCTGGGTAGCCATTTGATTAGATGTTCAGGAGGCTTGGGGGTAGAAGCTGTTTAGGTTCAAGAGGCTTCTAGACTTGGCGCTCCGGTACCGCTTGCCATGCGGTAGCAGAGAGAACAGTCTATGACTAGGGTGGGTGGAGTCTGACAATTTCTAGGGCCTTCCTCTGACACCGACTGGTATAGAGGTCCTGGATGGCAGAAAGCTTGGCCCCAGTGATGTACTGGGACGTACGCACTACCCTCTAGTCGGAGGCCGAGCAGTTGCCATACCAGGCAGGGATGCAACCAGTCAGGATGCTCTCGATGGTGCAGCTATATAACCTTTTGAGGATCTGAGGACCCATGCAAGAGAAAAGGTTTTGATACTTTTTCTTAAAGAAAGATAACTGTAGATTCCATTAACTCCAAATGTACTTTTATTGGTGGGGATGCTTGAGATTGTGGTGAAATGGGTCAGTGAATGTGTCAAGATCAGACACCAGCAACTAAGCAGATATTTAATTCAAGACCTAAACAAACAAGCCCACCCATCAAGTAAAGAGTTACGTCATACTTCTGTGTGGCAAGAGACAATACTATAGTAACAGGCTTCTCGCACTGTGATTAACAACAATCTCAGACACCATATCAGACAAATTCAATCTGATTAGCTTTCTCAAACAGGCCAAGTCACTGTAAACAAATGCAGTAAATACAATCATAATCCAAAGGCTTAGTCAGTCGTTCATTGAGTAAGCATTGCACCAGTGTGAGTGGGAAAACAAAGTGGCATTTTGACTGTTTGGTTATGAATTGACCAATTATTACTCAGTGTGAGCCACAGTACCTCCTTCCACAATATACATTCCACATTTGAGACATGGATTGTCTAACATACCCCACTCCTGCCTCCTAGAGAGGAACATCCTCTTGATGGACAATGTGAGTCAGTACAACCAAGAGGATGGAGGCTGGACCCCCTGATGGTTCTGCTCAGCTGTTTCGTTGTTACTGGGTTCTCCTACACCTTCCCCAAAGCCATCAGTGTCTACTTCAAAAAGCTGATGAGGGATTTTTTCGTGGGTCACAGCGACACAGCCTGGATATCCTCCATCATACTGGCCATGCTCTATGGCTCAGGTCAGAAGACGATCAAGAGATGCTTTAGGGGCCTCTGAGCTTGAATCCCATACGAAAAACAAAGCTGTCAGATGCATTTTGAATGGGAGAATCAATATAGAAAATGTGAACATCTTGGACATGTAATTTGTCTGGAGATGCAAGTTCTATCTCGTAGTTCTGCATCATTTCAATAACAAATACACATGCCTTGTCTGTCTGAACTGTACTGAACAAAAATATAAACGCAACATTTGCTAGTGAAAAAATGACCGCCACAAAAGTTATTATGGCGGTGCTTGGGTAAAGCAACGCACCTACAGACCTGGTTTATCATTGGCTATTTTTAATTTCCGTACACTGTGCATGTATTTTCCTGATATGAATGGTCTGTTGACAAGTCTGTCAAAATCCCTGTGTAGCGATTGGCTGAATATTGCGTCATTGCACTTTTAACGCCTTTCACTCTTGTTGCTCTCAGGAAGCGGGTAAAATATAGTGCTCTTGTCTAGCTGGACGAGGACTGTGTCCCGAAGGCCTTTTTTTTTTGAAAATAAACTATATGTTTAACTGGAAACAGTGAATTTATTTATTTGCGGTCTTAGTCGTTCAAGTTCCTATACCAAATATGCCAAGAGGCGGTGAGTATCCAGCGCCGTTATTTTTGCTAACGTTCCAAATGTAACTTAGCTCGCCAGCCAACGTAACATTACCTCAAGAAATATAGCTTGCTAGCTAGCTACTTGGAGGATCTGGTCAAATGTATGTTCTACTTGAGTATCGACGTTTCGTGAGAACTGACGTAACGATAGCTGGCTAGCTATCTACTTAGATGATCTGGTCAAATGTATGTTCTACTTGAGTATTAACGTGTCGTGAGGACTGACGTAACGTTAGCTAACTAGTTACAGCTGTTAGCTAACGAATTAGCTAGCTAGTTAGTTAGCTTGCTAGCTAGGCTACTGTCACTACAGTAACTTAGTAGATAGCTAAACTTGGTCTGGCGAACTCCATTTGTACCCAGTTGATTTCACCCAGTTAATTTCATCCCCGGTAGTAATGATATGTGGCTGAGTTAACATTATGCCACAATATATAGTAAGGCAGCGAATAAGCTCAATCACTTTCTGACATCTGTAACCATGCCGCAGAGTGAACGTCATGTCTGACTCATCTCTGGTTCTCTGATCTCCTACAACATGCCTCGCTCTCATTTGTTGTTTTTTAGGTAAAAAAGGTCACAAGGGCCGGGGAAAGCAGTTCAGCAACCCTGAAGAGATTGATAGACAGATGAAAGCACAAAGAGAGCTGGTGAGTAAAGGACCCATGGCTCTGAGGGCATATCTAGTTTTTGCACCTTGTGGTTAACATAGCTTTAAACAGATCCTTGTATTATAGACCCCACATACAGGGTTCCAGCTTCGCAAGTGCAATGCGTGGGAGAGATTTTCGACCAGCATTTACTTGCAGATATTTCATTAATTCTTGATTTGGAACCCACCAGTGACTTAAACTCCCGTTTCAAATTGAGGGGTAACTCTGATAATGAATAAATATTCTGAAATATTTTAAATCCAGTTATTGTACTGAGTGAGACATGCCTTTTCGAATGTGTAGGTCTTTTTTTGGGGTCAAGCTGTGTAAAGTGTTGTCATGTTCGTCCACATGTGGCTGCATCACTTAGAAATTACTCGTTCCAGCAATGATGTTGGGAAGATGGCGATGTCCTGCAACTAAATTACAAGGGAACTCTTTACTCTGTGCAAAAAGTGGATTTAATATTTTTCTCTATTCTGTTTTTTGGCGTTCCACCTACCCTCGATTGGAGGTATTGTCAAGGATGGTTAAAAATGTGTTTACCTTGCAGTCTATGCAAGCTGCTCGACCTCCTGCAGGCTGCTCGACCTCCTGCACCAGTTAATTTAGCTAGTAACATTTATCTATATATTCAGAGGTGTCCGAAATACATTTCAAACACAGACATGACGGCTTGAACATGATCTAACCGGTGAATGTGTGATAGGAGGCGAACGGTGGAGTGGAGAAGGAGGAGGAGAAATCATCAGGATCTGACGACAGCAGCAGTGAAGAGGAGGACGTTGTGAGTGCGGGATCTCCTTTTAATGTCTAGTCTGTCCGCTAAGGAATTAGAAGTGTTGTGGTTTTACTGAAACGCTCGTCAAGATGTTCCTACTCACTTTCAAAGTGTCACCTACCATTTTCCTGCCAACACTACCTCAGTCAGAGCTGCAATGTTGGCTCTCTGTTCAATGTCTTAACGTTCTCTGTTATTGCAGAATAAGAAGAAGAGTGGAGTGGAAGGATTGATTGAGATTGAGAATCCCAACCGCATATCCCAGAAAAGTAAGAAGGTGACCGAGCTAGATGTCAACGCACCCAAAGAGCTGTCACGCCGAGAGAGGTGAGGATCTCACTTTTCCTTCAAGTCTCAGGCCTAATGCCAATGCCTAAAATGAATATTGAAGTCAGTGGATTTAGGATGAGCCCGTTTTGACTTGTTAGTGAAAGTCTTGGGAGTAGGTGTAGGCAGGGATATGTTATCATTCTGATGGAAATGATAACAACAAATGTTGTTGGGTTGTTATTAGGTCTTGAAAGCAAGACCCTGTTTGACCGTCTGGCTTTCTGTCTCAGGGAGGAAATCGAGAAGCAGAAAGCTAAGGAACGCTACATGAAGCTTCACCTAGAGGGGAAGACAGACCAGGCACGGGCTGACCTCGCCAGGCTGGCCATCATCAAGAAGCAGAGAGAGGACGCGCAAAAGAAGAGGGACGGCCTCAAAAAAGGTGAGGGATAAGGAATCTCTCATACTGTGCTTGTCCTTTGTGCTATACTGTCCGACAGGAACACAGGGCTTAAATGGTTAGTCAGAGAAAGTCATATGGACACTGTTTATTCAGACAGACTGTGGTTGCTCCTTTTGAATTCAGTGCCTGACTGTCTTTATCTGATGATTTCCTAGAAAAAGAAGCTGAAGACTCCAAGTCCAAGCGTTAGGCCTGTCTCCTGAGGACTTGGCCTGGAAAACGTTCTGGGGAGGATGGAGAGACAAGAAGACTGTAGGAGGGGAGGGGACCGATATGAGGGTTGTCAGCTCAGGGGTAACGTGTGCTTGGGCTCCTACCCTTCATCTCCGATGAGGGAAGGGTGTGAGCCAGGCATTTGAGGAGACGGGAAAGGGGCACTTCAGGTTTGCCTGTTTAGTTCCTCCGTATTCTGTGAGGTTCCAGCGGCAGGTGTTCTAGTGTCTTCACTCCTCCCCTGTGTTCTAATTCTAAAGCTGCTGGAGATCATTCTTTGATATTTTTTTTCATTTTAACACTGTTTACTTATGAATGAAGTTTTGGGGGAGGATGAGTAGGGGTTTGTATACTTTCATCTGACCTGTTATTAAGGTGAATCGGGAGGTGGTGGTTGGGATGGAGGAACACGTTATACAAGAAGTCTATATGTATTCTTTATTATGTTCTGTTCCATCTCTGCCAGTTGTCTTCATTCACAACCTGACAGTTCAAAGTCCTTTGCCTCCAAAGGAAAGATGTGGGAAAGAAGAGGTCCCATAGGCAGAAGTGTCTGAGACAAAACATGTCTAAAGGAATCAGTCAGACTTTATGCCACTTCTATTTAGGTGTTTCTGCCCAGTCATGTTCAGTGCGTTTTGAGCCGCCACCTGGCTCTAATTTCTGATTGAACCACTTTGCAGCGTAACGTCTTGTAGTCAAAAGGAGATCTGTTGGCATAAAAATTAATTGTGTTAATATTTCACAATTACCTTGAAAAAGCATTGCTGGGGCCTCATCCTGTAAGTCTCCTTTTCAGTGCTATGGGTTTTTCTTCTGTAATTTTTTTGCCTTTGACAGTTTACACAGGACAATGTCAATGGTCGCGTTCCCCTGCTCAGAAGTTGGATGCATCAACCAATGGTTGCGTGCCTCCTCATCGACTGTGTGGTCAGGCACCAGATTGCTATAACATAATGTGGTTAGCTGATGGGTAAAATACATTTCTGAGCATTGTAAGATTTGGCATGCATAAGCAACGGCCGGGCAGAGGAACCCGCCCACTCTAGTAGTCATGAGGATGCTATGCTATAGTGTGATGGTTGGAACCTGAGATGCCTTTTAACAGGAAAGCAATATTCTATGAATGGAGGTGGTTGAAACTCATTTCTCTCTTGAAAACATACAGTATATACAAAGTGTTTTAATGTTTATAAAAATGACTCTCCAGGATTGGTCAGAATTGTTTGGTTTTTGTCTGTATTTGAATTCATTTGTTGTATAGAAATAAATACATTAATAGATAAATTAATAACCTTTTTTTGGGTATCATTTATTTTTTATTGAATGGACTCCTAATACATTCTTAGCCTACGCCGCACCATACACATCACGGTGCATTTTCAAAGATTTAGGGCCCCTTCCTTTTTTAAACATTTTGTTTTGCTCCAGGCTGAATCTAAAATGTATTAAATTAAAAGCATTTTCCTCATCAATCTACACAGAATACCCAATAATGATAAAGCAAAAACAAATGTTTGCACATTTAATTTTTTTTAAAAACAAGGTATTTTCGTAAGTATTCAGACCTTTGCTGTGATACTCGACATTGAGCTCGGGTGCATCCTGCTTCCATTGATCGTTGATGTTTCTGCAACTTGATTGGAGTGCAACTGTCGTAAATTCAATTGATTGGACATGATTTGGAAAGGGGCACAGCTGTCTAAGGTCCCACAGTTGACAGTGCATGTTAGAGCAAAAAGCAAGCCATGTGGTCGAAGGAATTGTCCGTAGAGCTCAGACAGGATTGTGTCGGCACAGATCTGGTGAAGGGTACCAAAACATTGCTGCAGTATTGAAGGTCCCCAAGAACACAGTGGCCTCCATTCTTGAATGGAAGTAGTTTGCAACCATCAAGACTCTATCTAGAGCTGGCCGCCCGGCAAAACTGAGCAATCGAAGGAAAGAATTCTGGTCCCCAAGAACACAGTGGTCTCCATCATTCTTAAATGGAAGAAGTTTGGAACCACCAAGACTGATCCTAGAGCCGGCCAAACTGAGCAATCGGGGGACAAGGGCCTTGGTCAGGGAGGTGACCAAGAACCCGATGGTCACTCTGACCGAGCTCCAGAGTTCCTCTATGGAGATAGGAGAAACTTCCAGAAGGACAACCATCTCTGCAGCACTCCACCAATCAGGCCGTTATGGTAGAGTGGCCAGATGGAAGTAAAAGGCACATGACAAGCAAGATTCTCTGGTCTGATGAAACCAAGATTGAACTCTGGCCTAAATGCCAAGTGTCACGTCTGGAAGAAACCTGGCACCATCCCTACAGTGACGCATGGTGGTGGTAGCATCATGCTGTGGGGATGCAAGAGCCCAGACTTCAACCTGATCGAACATCTCTGGAGAAAGCTGAAAATTTGCTGTGCAGCGATGCTCCGCAGCTATCCTGACAGCATGAGAGAAACTCCCCAAATACAAGTGTGCCAAGCTTCATACCCAAAAAGGCTCGAGGCTGTAATTGCTGCCAAAGGTGCTTGAACAAAGTACTGAGTAAATGGTCTGAATACTTATGTAAATGTGAAATGTCATTTTATATTTTTTATATCCCCAATTTCGTGATATCCAATTGGTAGCTAGTCTTGTCCCATCGCAGTAACTCCTGTACGGACTCGGGAAAGGAAACACTGTACAACTGGCGACCGTGTCAGCGTGCATGCGCCCAGCATAGGAGTCGCTAGAGCGCAATGGGACAAGGACATCCCAGCCGGTCAAACCCTCCCCTAACCCAGACAATGCTGGGCCAATTGTGCGCCGCCTCATGGGCCTCAGTCACAGCCGGCTGCGACACAGCCTGGGATGGAACCCGGATCTGTAGTTATGCCTCAAGCACTGCGATGCTGTGCCTTGGATCGCTGTGCCACTCAGGAGACCAGTTTTGTTTTTTATATATACTTTTGCATACATTAAAAACCTGTTTTTGCATTGTCATTATGGGGTATTGTGTGTAGATTGATGAGGGGGGAAAAAACGAATCCATTTTTGAATAAGGCTGTGAACGTAACAATGTGGGAAAATTCAAGAGGTCTGAATACTTTCTGAATGCCCTGTATGACATTGCAGAAGTTGTAGACTTTTTTTATGCCTCTCATATAGAACATTTTGTTCTTGCACACACCAAGCTTTTCAGAGCTGGACAAAAGATCTGCTTTGGCTTCAATAGCTGATGTGAATGCTCTGACAGACGGTGTGAAATACGTTGAGTCCACTGCTTGGCTTCTGGGGTGTTGTTGAACAGAGTGATAACGCACAAGATTATGATACTGTAGTGGATTTGGGGGACAGCACTGATGGTCGCTATAATACATATAGGTGAAACCATTTTTCCCCCCGAGATGGTAGCTGAAGACTATAAACTTTGGCTATTGCTTATTGCTAATTTTCCACACCGTTCACCAATCTACCCATCACCCCATACCTAGTGACCATCTCTTTGCAATTTCACTGTGACCACCAGGCTGCAGTATTTGATAAGGCCATAACAGCCAATCTGCCATGGGCCTACATGCAACTGTACTGATGTTGTAGATAAACTGGACATTTTCAGAAAAGCATGACATCTGTATTTAACCAGTGGTGTCAACTATAGTATAAGCCTATCAGAAAGCATAGCTAGGATAGATTGCTATTGTGTCACCACTCACATACCATAATTATTAGACTCAATATGAGAAGTGAAGCCCAGACTTCAATAGATGGTGTTTCCCCTTTTCTGTCTCTCACATCCTGCTCCTATGAATGCTGTGTACAGACCGCTTCCATTTACAGAAGCAGAGACAGAACAGAAGCCGTGAATGTCAGATCGTCCAGTATTATTAGCCCATAATATCACCATAGACGTTGTATTTAGATTCTCATGTAAAGTAAAAGAATCGTGCATATCCTCAAGTCATTGGGGGACTGATGTTGACACAGACAGGCCTGTATTCAGTGATGTGATTTGAAAAGAAATTGATAGGTGTGTGTGTGTCTTGGTAAATCCTTGTTAGTAGCTAGTACAACATTTACCAAGGGCCCTTGCACAATCTAGTATGCATGGTGTGTCCTCAACCAGCACATCCAAAATTAAAGATGCAGAATACTACATCTAGGCAGACATACAGTATACAGCAGGGATCATCAACTAGATTCAGCCACGGCAGATTTTTTCTTGACCAAGGCACTTCTCCGATTGCTCAGTTTGGGGGGCGGGAACATAATTACAAATACTTTCTAGATTAGATTACAAATTAACCACAAGAAGCCAAAACAGATATAATATTTGACTAGAACATAATTTCCAACCTTGCTTACGTTTGTATAAAATCACATGTCTCTCTATTATGTTTTGGAATACTTGGGAACAGATTTACAAAATTAATATAACTTGGAGCTGATTTCCTGGAGTTTTTACAGTCTATTATGTCCAACAATGAAAATTATTTTATTTATGCTCATAAAACATGAGGGGCCACATAAAACCACCCGTGGGTCGCCAGTTAGGGAACCCTGGTATACAGTATACTTTGAGTGTACAAAACATTAGGAACAACCTCCTAATATTGAGTTGCACCCACTTTTGCTCTCAGAACAGCATCAATTCATAAGGGCGTGGACTCTACAAGGTGTTAAAAGCGTTCCACAGGGATACTGGCCCATGTTGACTCCAATGCTTCCCACAGTTGTGTCAAGTTGGCTGGATGTCCTTTGGGTGGTGGACCATTCTTGATACACACGGGAAACTGTTGAGCAGGAAAAACACAGCAGCGTTGCAGTTCTGGACAAAAACCGGCCTGGCACCTACTACCATCCCTCGTTCAAAAGCATTTAAACATTTTGTCTTGCCCATTCACCCTCTGAATGGGACACATACACAATTCATGTCTCAATTGTCTCAAGGATTAAAAATCGTTCTCCAACCTGTCTCTTCCCCTTCATCTCTACACTGATTGAAGTGGATTTAACAGGTTACATCAATAAGAGATCATAGCTTTCAACTGGATTCACCTGGTCAGTCTATGTCATGGAAAGATCAGGTGTTGCTAATGTTTTGTATAATCAATGTATATGACTCAGACCATTAGTTTATATCATCAATCATACATATGGAAGTTTACATCCTATAACTGTATAGTACAGTAATATATTTCATCAAACTGATCATCCTCAGTTAAAGGTGCAGATTACTACATCTAGGCAGATATACAATGCATTTGGAAAGTATTCAGACCCCTTGACTTTTTCAAAATTTTATGATGTTACAGTCTTATCCTAAAATTGGTTAAATAAATGTTTTTCCTCATCAATCTACACACAATACGACATGACAAAGAGAAAATAGGTTTTTAGAAATTTTTGCAAATGCATGAGAGAACAGTCCTTCCCTGTGGCTCAGTTGGTAGAGCATGGTGTTTGCAATGCCAGCATGGTGTGTGCAATGCTAGGGTTGTGGGTTCGATTCCCATGGGAGAGCAGTACAAATATATATATTTTTTTAAATGCATGAAATGAAATGTATTCATTCACTGCTGTAAGTCGCTCTGGATAAGAGCGTCTGCTAAATGACTAAAATGTAAATGTACACAGAAATACCTTATTGACATAAGTATTCAGACCCTTTGATATGTGACTCAAAATTGAGCTCAGAATACTTTCCGAATGCACTGTAAGACTATCTATGACTCAGATACTGTATATACAGTGCATTCGGAAAGTATTTAGACCCCTTGACTTTTTCCATATTTTGTTACGCTACAGCCTTATTCTAAAATGGATGAACTTGTTTTTTCCCCCTTATCAATCTACACACAATACCCCATAATGACAAAACCAAAACAGTTTTTTCTATTTTTTTGCTAATTAAAAACTGAAATATCACATTTACATAAGTATTCATACCCTTCACTAAGTACTTTGTTGAAGCACCTTTAGCAGCAATTATAACCTCAAGTCTTCTTGGGTATGATGCTACAAGCTTGGTACACCTGTATTTGGGTATTTTCTCCCATTCTTCTCAGCAGATCCTCTCAAACTCTGTGAGGTTGGATTTTGAGCGTTACTGCACAGCTATTTTCCGGACTCTCCAGAGATGTTCGATCGGGTTCAAGTCTGGGCTCTGGCTGGGCCACTCAAGGACATTCAGAGAATTGTCCCGAAGCCACTCCTGCGTTGTCTTGGCTGTGTGCTTAGGGTTGTTGTCCTTTTGGAAAGTGAACCTTCGCCCCAGTCTGAGGTCCTGAGTGCTCTGGAGTAGGTTTTCATCAAGGATCTCTCTGTACTTTGCTCCGTTCATCTTTCCCTCAAGCCTGACTAGTCTCCCAGTCCCTGGTCTGAAAAACATCCCTACAGGATGATGCTGCCATCACCATGCTTCACCGTAGGGATGGTGCCAGTTTTCCTCCAGACGTGACGCTTGGCATTCAGGCCAAAGAGTTCAATCTTGGTTTCATCAGATTAGAGAATCTTGTTTTCTCGTGGTCTGAGAGTTCTTTAGGTGCCTTTTGGCAAACTCCGTTTGGCCACTATACCCTAAAGGCCTGATTGGTGAAGTGCTGCAGAGATTGTTGGGTTTCTGGAAGTTTCTCCCATATGTACAAAGGAACTCTGGAGCTCTGTCAGAGTGACCATCGGGTTCTTGGTCACCTCCCTGACCAAGGCCCTTCTCCTCCGATTGCTCAGTTTGTCCGGGCAGCCAGCTCTAGGAAGAGTCTTGATAGTTCCAAACTTCTTCCATTTAAGAATGATGTAGGCCACTGTGTTCTTGGGGACCTTCAATGCTGCAGAAATGTTTTGGTACCCTTCACCAGATCTGTTCCTCGACACAATCCTGTCTCGGAGCTCTACGGACAATTCCTTCAACCTCATGGCTTGGTTTTTGCTCTGACATGCACTGCCAACTGTGGGACCTTGTAAATACAGGTGTGTGCCTTTTCAAATCATGTCCAATCACTTGAATTTACCACAGGTGGACTCCAATCATGTTTTAGAAACATCTCAAGGATGATCAATGTAAACAGGATGCACCTGAGCTTAAATTCGAGTCTCATAGCAAAAGGTCTGAATACTTACAGTACCAGTCAAAAGTCTGGACACACCTTCTCATTCAAGGGTTTTTCTTTATTTTTACTCTTTTCTACATGGTGAATAATAGTGAAGACATCAAAACTATGTAATAACATATGGAATCAGGTAGTAAGCAAAGTGTTAGACAAATCAAAATACATGTTATTTTTGAGATTCTTCAAAGTAGCCACCCTTTGCCTTGATGACAGCTTTGCACACTCTTGGCATTCTCTCAACCAGCTTCATGAGGAATGCTTTTCCAACAGTCTTGAAGGAGTTTCCACATATGCTGAGCACTTGTTTGCTGCTTTTCCTTCACTCTGCGGTCCAACTCATCCCAAACCATCTCAATTGGGTTGAGGTCGAGTGATTGTGGAGGCCAGGTCATCTGATGCAGTGCTCCATCACTCTCCTTCTTGGTCAAATAGCCCTTACACAGCCTGGAGGAGTGTTTTGGGTCATTGTCCTGTTGAAAAACAAATGATAGTCCCACTTTCATTTGGTACTGTCCATACGTAGCTCGTTTTGGTCACAGGTCCAGGAATGGCTGAAGAATTTAATAATTTACCTGGAGCTAACACTGTAGATAGCAATACTGGGTGATTTGAAAAGTCATAGTCAATCGAACAATAATATAATAATACTTTTAGCAAAAATGTTTATCTTTAATTTACAATCTGTTGAAACTATGAGAATACAAATGTTCAGAACTTTTGTGAAGAATCACAGCACAGTTGAAAAATATAGGGCAAATGGAAATCCAAAACTAGATGGTGTTCAGAGATAGATGGGAGGGGTTGAGTGGAGCTGAAGGGTGGGACTAATAACAACAAGATAATAAATGTAAAATATACTGTGTCTGTAAAATGTATATATAGGTTCAGAACTTTTGTGAAATAGCACAGTTAAAAATATATAGCAAATAGACATCCAACTGAATGGACATCAGAAATAGACGAAGGCCAGGACTAAAACCAAACAAAATATAACTATTGTAAAATAGTCTGTAAAATATATATAGTATGCATAAGCTGGAAGTAGAAGCCTAAGTGTTGTTGTCTAGTAGTTTACTCCAATTAGGGGAGTAAAATTTCCGGTAAATAATAAAGTGAAATACATTTTAAAAAGATATGTATGTGTATTTGTATGTATATGTATGTGTATATTTATATATATATGGGGGTATGTGTATGTATGTATTTAAATATATATATTTACCCCAAAAGATATATGGGGGATTGGAAATGATGCAGACAATTAAACTGATTTGGGTTGAGTCACTGACGTGATCTTTCTGTCCGGGTTGGCGCCCCCCCTTGGGGGTGGTTGAAGATATCCCTTAGTGGTGTGGGGGCTGTTCTTTGGCAAAGTGGGTGGGGTTATATCCTGCCTGTTTGGTCCTGTCCGGAGGTATCGTCGGACGGGGCCACAGTGTCTCCCGACCCCTCCTGTCTTAGCCTCCAGTATTTATGCTGCAGTAGTTTATGTGTCTGGGAGCTAGGGTCAGTCTGTTATATCTGGAGTATTTCTTCTGTCTTATCCAGTGTCCTGTGTGAATTTAAGTATACTCGCTCTAATTCTCTCTCTCTTTCTCTCTTTTTCTCTTTCTTTCTCTTTTTCTTTCTTTCTTTCTTTCTCTCTCTCTCTCGGAGGACCTGAGCCCTAGGATCATGCCTCAGGACTACCTGGTCTGATGACTCCTTGCTGTCCCCAGTCCACCTGGCCGTGCTGCTGCTGCTCCAGTTTCAACTGTTCTGCCTGCGGCTATGGAACCCTGACCTGTTCACCGGACGTGCTACCTGTCCCAGACCTGCTGTTTTCAACTCCCTAGAGACAGCAGGAGTGGTAGAGATACTCTGAATGATCGGCCATGAAAAGCCAACCGACATTTACTCTTGAGGTGCTGACCTATTGCACCCCCGCCAACCACTGTGATTATTATTATTTGACCCTGCTGGTCGTTTATGAACATTTGAACATCTTGGCCATGTTCTGTTGTAATCTCCACCCAGCACAGCCAGAAGAGGACTGTCCACCCCTCATAGCCTGGTTCCTCTCTAGGTTTCTTCCTAGGTTCTGGCCTTTCTAGGGAGTTTTTCCTAGCCACTGTGCTTCTACACCTGCATTGCTTGCTGTTTGGGGTTTTAGGCTGGGTTTCTGTACAGCATTTTGTGACATCAGCTGATGTAAGAAGGGCTTTATAAATACATTTGATTGATTGATTGATTGATGGAAGCTATAAGCAGACCACCATAGTCCCTGTGCCCAAGAACACTAAGGTAACCTGCCCAATTGACTACAGATCCGTAGCACTCACATCCGTAGCCATGATGTGCTTTGAAAGGCTGGTAATGGCTCACATTAACACCATTATCCCAGAAACCCTAGACCCACTCGAATTTGCATACCGCTCAAACAGATCCACAGATGATTCAATCTCTATTGCACTCCACACTGCACTTTCCCACCTGGACAAAAGGAATGCTATTCATGGGCTACAGCTCAGCGTTCAACACCATAGTGCCCTCAAAGCTCATCACTAAGCTAAGGATCCTGGGACTAAACATCTCCCTCTGCAACTAAACACCTCCCTCTGCAACTGGATTCTGAACTTCCTGACGGGCCGCCCCCAGGTGGTGAGGGTAGGTAGCAACACATCTGCCACGCTGATCCTCAACACTGGAGCCCCTCAGGGGTGCGTGCTCAGTCCCCTCCTGTACTCCCTGTTCACCCACGACTGCATGGCCAGGCACGACTCCAACACCATCATTAAGTTTGCAGACGACACAACAGTGGTACGCCTGATCACCGACAACAACGAGACAGCCTATAGGGAGGAGGTCAGAGACCTGGCCGTCTGGTGCAAGGACAAGAACCTCTCCCTCAACGTATTCAAGACAAAGGAGATGATTGTGGACTACAGGAAAAGGAGGACCGAGCACGCCCCCATTCTCATCGACAGGGCTGTAGTGGAGCAGGTTGAGACCTTCAAGTTCCTTGGTGTCCACATCACCAACAAACTAGAATGGTCCAAACACACCAAGACAGTCGTGAAGAGAGAACGACAATACCTATTCCCCCTCAGGAGACTGAAAAGATTTGGCATGGGTCCTCAGATCCTCAAAAGATTCTACAGCTGCAACATCGAGAGCATCCTGACTGGTTGCATCACTGCCTGGTGCGGCAACTGCTCGGCCTCCGAGCGCAAGGAACTACAGAGGGTAGTGCGTACAGCCCAGTACATCACTGTGGCTAAGGTGCCTGTCATCCAGCACCTCTACACCAGGCGTTGTCAGAGGAAGGCCCTAAAAATGGTCAAAGACCCCAGCCACCCCAGTCATAGACTGTTCTCTCTGCTACCGCATGTCAAGCAGTACCGGAGTACCAAGTCTAGGACCAAAAGGCTTCTCAACAGTTTTTACCCCCAAGCCATAAGACTCCTCTTTTACGCTGCTGCTACTCTCTGTTTATCTTCTATGCTTAGTTACTTTAACTATACGTTCATGTACATATTACCTCAATTAGCCCAACTAACCGGTGCCCCCACACATTGGCTACCCAGACTATATGCATTGTGTCCCACCACCCCTCACCCGCCAACCCCTCTTTTACGCTGCTATGACTCTCTGTTTATCGTCTATGCATAGTCACTTTAACTATACCTACATGTACATATTACCTCAATTAGCCCGACTAAGCAGTGCCCCCACACATTAACTCTGTACCAGTACCACCTGTATATAGCCTCGCTACTGTTATTTTCACTGTCATTTTACCGTTTTTTTTCTTTGCTTATCTATTGTTTACCTAATACCTATTTTTTTACTTAAAAATTGCACTGTTGGTTAGGGCTTGTAAGTAAGCTTTTCACTGTAAGGTCTACACCTGTTGTATTTGGCGCAAGAGACAAATAAACTACAAAAACGCAAACCAGATGGGATGGCGTATCACCTCAGAATGCTGTGGTAGACATGCTGGTTAAGTGTGCCTTGAATTCTAAATAAATCACTGACAGTGTCACCAGCAAAGCACCCCCACACATCCTCCTCCATGCTTCATGGTGGGAACCACACATGCGAAAATCATCTGTTCACCTACTCTGCATCTCACAAAGATGCGGTTGGAACAAAAAATCTCAAATTTTGACTCCTCAGACCAAAGGACAGATTTACACTGGTCTAATGTCCATTGCTCGTGTTTTATGGCCTAAGCAAGTCTCTTCTTCTTATTGGTGTCCTTTAGTCATGGTTTCGTTGCAGCAATTCGACCATGAAGGCCTGATTCACACGGTCTCCTCTGAACAGTTGATGTTGAGATGTGTCTGTTACTTGAACCCTGTGAAGCATTTATTTGGGCTGCAATTTCTGAGGCTGGTAACTCTAATGAACTTATCCTCTGCAGCAGAGGTAACTCTGGGTTTTCCTTTCCTGTGGCGGTCTTCTTGAGAGCCAGTTTCATCATAGCGCTTGATGGTTTTTGCGGCTGCACTTGAAGAAACTTTCAAAGTTCTTGAAATTTTCCATATTGACTAACCTTCATGTCAAAGTAATGATGGACTGTCATTTCTCTGCTTATTCATGCTGTTCTTGCCATAATATTGACTTGGTCTTTTAACTTTTAGGAAGTCACGCCTGTTAATTGAAATGCATTCCAGCTGACTACCTGGTTGAGAGAATGCCAAGAGTGTGCAAAGCTGTCATCAAGGCAAAGCGTGGCTACTTTGAAGAATCTCAAATATAAAATATAATTTGATTTGTTTAATACGTTTTTGGTTACTACATGATTCCATATGTGTTATTTCATAGTTTTGATGTCTTCACTATTATTCTACAATGTAGAAAATACTAAAAATAAAGAAAACATAAACAAAAATGTCTACAAACCTGTTTTTGCTTTGTTATTATGAGTATTGTGTGTAGATTTATGAGGAAATGTTTTTATTTAATCAATTTTAGAATAAGGCTGTAACATAATAAAATGTGTAAAAAGTCAAGAGTCTGAATGCTTTCTGAATTCACTGTATATATTATTTCACATTGATATTGAAAACCCCCTCTTCCCCTCCTGCTGCTTCGGTTGAGGCAACTTCCTGTTCTCTTAGAGCTCTGTGTGACTGAGTGGTGGTTGAACACAGTCACGGAGCACATTTTCAAAACAAGAACAAATACTGCTGGATGACAGAGCAAAACACTAACAACACACACTGATGAAAACCACTTGCAGTGGTGTCTGCTCAACAAAATAATACAGACACTGACTTGGCGACACATGACTGAGGACCTGGTTGGAGTCAAGACAGAGGGATAACTTGTTAGAGGCGGGCTGACTCCTAAGCAACCATGCTTAAATCTTTCAACCTCTTAAAGCAGCTTGGCTCTGTGGGGAAGTAAGTACTTTCATGTGCCATTTTGGACTTTTCGTTTGTTTTTGGGGTATACATTTGTGAAAATACAATAGCCTATTTCTTTTCAGTTCTAGTACAATAGTTATTTTCAAAGAACTTGGAACTAACTGCATAGAATGGAGAATAAATGGCGAGATACTGTACTTCTAACCAATGCTATCAAGTTTTGTGACAATCTAAACTCCAGTCTGATTCTACGTTCTAATCTTAGTTATTTTCATCATGAGCATCTGTGGGTGAAAAGAGAACCTTTAGACAAGCTTTTGGTGAGTGGGGAGCCTGTTTGGTAGAGTCCACAGGAGGTTGGTGGCACCTTAATTGGGCAGGATGAGCTCGTGGTAATGGCTGGAGCAGAATCAGGGGAATGGGGTCAAATACATCAAACACATGGATGCCATTCCGTTTGCTCCGTTCCGGCCATTATTATGAGCCGTCCTCCCCTCAGCAGCCTCATGTGGTAGAGTCATCTGACTTCTGCAAAGGACAGAGTATCTTTGGTGTCTGAGGACAACCACAGAGTTCATGATCATCATGCCACCGTTGATATGAAAGTAGGAGGAAGAGTGAAGCAGACAGGGTTGCATGGTGTAGTGCGAATGGTGGATGACTGTAATAATTCATCTTGATGAGTGAGAGAACAACCATAACAACGAATAGTTTGTTTGAGCGGTGTCACGGCGAGATGACGTGCATCATGTCTTACTTTGCGTGTGGCCTGTGACACAATGCCACAGCAGAGCCACATATTTAAGAGAGTTAGGCCAACTTTTAGAATTTAGAACATTCTTCTAATTCTAGACATTCAGTTACATAGCATTGTTTAAATATTTGCCATGTCATGTTAATGGGGAGCTAACATGGCTGCCATAGAATGTTGAAGTGTCATGTACAATAAATACATTAGCCAGAAAACGACTAGCCACACCTCAGAGCCTGGTCCTCTAGGTTTCTTCCTAGGTTCCTGCCTTTCTAAGGAGTTTTTCCTAGCCAACGTGCCTCTACATCTGCACTGCATGCTCTCTGGAGTTTTAGGCTGGGTTTCTGTATATGCACTTTGTGACAACTGCTGTTGTAAAAAGGGCTCTATAAATAAGTTTGATTGATAATGCAGTAACTACATTCGCCCAACTCTCTAAATACATGACTCTGGGGGGTTAAATTGTTAACTTGAGGGCACATCCCCGCCCACAAGATTCATATCTACCTGAATTACATCGTACCCCTGCACATCAACTCAGTACTGGTACCCTGTGTATATAGCCAAGTTATCGTTAATCATTGTGTATTTATTCCTCATGCTATTATTTTTCTCTCCTGTTGGGAAGGGCCTGTAAGTCAGCATTTCACTGTTAGTCTACACCTGTTGTTTGTGAAAGTTGTGACAAATACAATTTGATTTGAGATTCCCCTGTACCTTAAAGAGTTAACTGTGCCCCCGAATGTCCTTTGATCCAGTAATGTCCCATGTACAAAAGCCAATCTGTGCATGTGTACGTACGTGTATTATGCTTCAGATCAGCAAAAATATGGAATTGGACACCCACGTCGGGTTGTTGATACCCACACTACCCTGGCTGTTAGCTGAGCGCGTCTGCAGCAGGTTGCAACAGACCATGGAAGTTGTGTGTTTGCAGGCCTCCATGCCACTGACGCGTTTCAGGCTATTAATAATCCCTGGTAACTAACAGGGCGGCTGCACCAGAACAGAGCTCTAACCACAGTAAAGGAGCCCCTACCTACACTATTCTCACTTTGTTCAGAATAACTGAATGTGACCTTAACTATAAAAACACACACACACACAGATAGAAAGACGCCTATGGGCTTTGGTTTAGTTGAAGAAGAAAAAAACTGTTAGAAAATGCTTGGGTTTCACGGTTACACTGCAGCTGTTTCACTGCTGAAACACTGCTCTCTATCAGATGCTGCTGAAACACTGCTCTCTATCAGATGCTGCTGAAACTTCCTTGCCATTCTTTCATTCTCTCTCTCTCTCTCTTGCGCGCGCTTTCTCGCTGTCTCTATCTCTTTCTCTTTCTTTCTCTCTCTCTCTCGCTTTCTCGCTGTCTCTTTCTCTCTCTCTCTCTCTGTTTCTCTCACTCTTTCTCTCTCTCTCTCTCTCTGCCTGTCACTCACTCACTCTCTCTCTCATCCCCACCTTTAAGTCCCCTAAAACAGCCCCCCCCCCCCTTCTCTGGCCTGGTTTCAGCCCACAGCAGTAGCCTCCACTCTCTAACTTTAAAGGATAACTCTCAACCCCAATTTCAGCATTTGCCCAACCACTATCCAATTTCTATAAAATGCATTCAAGTGAGAAGTTGTGGGTTGGAGGGAATTCCTCATAAATATTGATTTGGGAGATGGTTGCACTTGATCCCAACATTTTCTCACTAAAGCATACTTACCTGTCCACTGGCACGCTTTTATCATACAATGATGTGCATTGTGAGCAAATACAGCTCTGGACAGAAAATAAAATCTTTCTAATGTACTATTGTGTTGGTAGGAACAGTGTAATCATTACATTGAAAATGAATCCCACCCGCGTTGCAGTATTTACGCAGTAGCTCTTTTTCCAGTGGTCAAATGAACTCACATATTGGTTTTGGATACTGAATAAAAACCTACAACTACTACCAGGGCGACCTCTCACACAGGTATGCTTTCACTTATCAGAATTAGAAGTATGTGGGCAAGGGATGAATATTGTAAATAAAGGATTTGAAAACCAGAAATATCTGTCCCGTGTGGGATTAGAACTCACAACCTTAGCAGACTGCACCACCAATCAGCCATAGGAGTTGGGGGAAAAAATACACCGAGTCGACATGACCACTATTGTCATCTATTTATTTTTACGATGGATGTGGCTATGAATATAAATGTCCTCATAGCCTAAATGTTTTCTTTCTTCATAAAAGCACATAGATGTAGGTATGAAACTTTAAGCATAAATGTTGCATCTGGTCATATGCGGAAATGTACCTTACTGTCTTTTTTATTTTGTGTAATGTCAGTATTCTAGTCAAAGAAGCATAATGCAAAATATACTGTATTGGCACACTCCACTTACCAAGAACATTGCCAAATAAGACTGCAACACACTGTAACACAAATACTGCCTGAAAGCCTTTTTTATTCTTATTAATAGGTCACAGGATGCCACAGATCTTCTCACAGAAGATCTGGTTATGGTGAGTTAAGGCTGATGATAAAGGGGGACAGTGGTGGCTCATTTCACTACGTGAAAAGATTTCTCAGTGAATACATTTGTACCTAGCTCAGTGTGAACATAAGACACGCTCTATACCTGTCATTTTCATTGGTCTAAGGTGGAGCAGCGGGTGGAGCCAGCCAAGAAGGCAGCGCAGGTTATTCACAAGAAGCTGCTGGGCTGTCTGCAGAGTCAACTAGGGCTGGACACAGAGAGACGAATGGTAAAGTCTACTCTTTCACCTTTCATCCCTGACCCTTGACTTGAAGTCACTCTATTATGATTATCAGTATAAAATTCTCTCGCTCTCTCTCCAGAAAAAACTCCCTCTCATGCTGCTCTCTGTTAGCATGGCTGAGAGCTTAAAAGACTTTGATCCAGACTCTTCTATCAGGTACTTTAAGTAACCAAACCATGTATTCAACCCTCCAAATGATCAGTTGAACATTCATCAATTAATCAATTAGTCTATTTCCTCTCTGATAGGAAAGTATTGGAGATGTGTTGCTTCATGGAGAGTCACCTGGCCGCAACACTGTCTGACTTTGAGCTGAAGCTGGAGAAGGAGGTTTTGGAACCTCTCAATAAACTCAGTGAGGTAAGGGCTGCATTAGCAAGAGTTATTCAGCCATTTTTGGATAACAATTGAAGTTTGTGATTATGTAGTATTACATATGAATACTTAAAAAATATATATATTATTGTTTAAAAAATTGTACTGCCCCCCCCTCTTCGGAGGACTTTGTTTTATATTTTAGTTTTTTTTACACTTTTTTGGTTACATATACATTTTACACACATTTTACATACATGGTACTTTTACACACAGTAATTACACAACAAAGATATTGTTTTTTGATTATACACATTACATTTTGGGCTACTCTCAGCCCGTCCCACCTATCTCTGTAGACATCCTCTTTTGATATCCACGTGCCATGTATTTTTCAACTGTGCTGTGATGTTTTACATTCATTTCGAACCTTTCTAATCGCATGGTATCCACAGATTGTGAGTTAAAGAGGAACATTTTTCCTAAGAGTATTATTATATTGTTGATTGACTGACTATGGCTTTCCAAATTGCCCAACACTGCTGTTTGTAGGGATCATTTTAAAAGAATGTTGTGTTTTCAGCCAGAAACAAGCTGGATGGGGACAATACGATAATATATTATCTAAGGATTCTGTTTCTTCACAGCAAAATATACAGAGCTGAGATTGTTGTATGTCCCATATATATAACACTCTGTTGGTGGCAAGAATTTTGTATAATAATTTAAATTGAAAAACTCAATGTTGAATGAAGCGTTATTTTGTATATCAATTCATACACCATGTGCATGGAATCGGTACATCGAAAATCTCTTCCCAGATATTTTTGCAACGTGTATAGCGCAGTTGTCAATATTTTTGTCCTCAAATCAAACTGGTATATTTTTCTGTATATGCCAACCTTTTTCTGCCAATTTTGGTCTTTAATATACAGTATGGCAGACATACAATTCCCTACCTTCTCTCCCTTCCACTTGACTCATTCATTGTTGAGGTAATGCTGCAATCAGTATAACTTCGGATTGAGAAAACATTTCCATATGTTTTCGATAGCTGCATATGTGACATAACTACACCGTTCCTATTCATAATATCTTTAATAAATATAATACCATTTAAAAAAAAACATAATGTTTTTTTATCAATCAGTATATTTGAGTTGAACCATAATATTGGTTGTAATATTTTTTCTGTATTTTCTGGAAGATAATATTGAAATTGTAACCAGCTTTGCAGGACTTGTTTAAGGAAGGGTGATACTTTGAACAAGGTTTCATTTTCAATTAACCAAAAATGAGAAGTTGTAATCTGTATAAAGGCCAAAAGGCAATTTTTAAACAAAGCCTTTCTTAGTAATCTACTGGAGCATTAGTGAAGCTTTTAGTGAGAGATGTAATGACATATGAATACTATCTGTAGGAAGACCTTCCAGAGATTCTCAAAAACAAGAAGCAGTTTGCCAAACTCACAATGGACTGGCACAATGCACGCAACAAGTGGGTCACACATTCTGTGTGTTTGTATTTGACAGCCCTATATGCTCCAGACAGTACACAGTTCATTTATTCATATATAATAACTAACTTTAGTCAGTTTCTCCATTGTGTCCTTTCTTTTACTTTTTATGGCTTCTGATCATGAATGACTTTGCCCCTTCAGGTCCCAGGCTAGTACGGGACCTCAGGCAAAGCAGGATGGGCTGAAAGAGGAGGTGGAGGAGGCCTGGAGGAAACTGGAGAGCATCAAGGTGTTGGATGGTGTTGGATGTTACTGTTTCAGACACTTTGTTGTTTTATGCAGTAGTTTCAGCCTCTAACATACAGTATTCACTTTTTGTGTGGCTGTACATTCTCTGCAGGACCAATACTCTGCAGATCTGTATCACTTTGCCACTAAAGAAGATGACTATGCCAACTACTTCATTCGTGTGAGTGTGGCCCACTAATTGTTCTCTCTTTCAAGCTGTACTTCCTGTTAATTATCATGTGCTATTAGCTATTAGGAATTATAATTGATAAGTGTCTGGGTTGTGCTCTCTCCTTAGCTGCTGGAACTACAAGCAGAACATCATAAGAATTCCCATGACTTCCTGGAACGAAACATCAGTGAGCTGAAAGACAACCACAGTCAAACAGGTGAATAGGGTGTGTGCATGTATGCACTGTATGTATGTGTGTGTGTGTGTGTTTGCAATTAAAATACCCAGGCCATACTTAGTGTACACGGGTAACCCCCCCCCTATCCAATGTGTAGCACCCACTTGCCTAGGATTTGTCCAGTGTGTCACCAGTGTGTGTGTTAACACAGACTCCCAGGAGAATAACTATAAGGGGAAGGTATACGGGGAGTCCCTGCTGACTCATCTGTACAACAGCGGCAGGGAGATCGCTGTTCCCATCCACGAGTGTGTTCACATGCTGCTGCACACCGGCATGAGGGAGGAGGTGAGGACTGGGATTATTAATCTACTACATGGTATACATGTGAATGGGATATTATTAATTAACTGAGCAGGTGAAAGGACTCTGTAGCCATCTACGATCATGTTTGCCCTCTTGGATAAAATCTGTCTATCTCTCTCTCCTTTCATCTCTCTCCCAGGGTCTGTTTCGTCTGGCAGCAGCAGCCTCAGTAGTGAAGAGACTGAAGAGCAGTCTGGATGGAGGGGTTGTGAACCACAGTGAATTCACTGACCCTCATGCAGTCGCAGGTCAGAGAGACCGTCCCTGTTGACAGTACCCCTTATTCAAGGTTTTCAAGTTTCAAATGTCTTTACTTGACAGTTAAACAACACATATGCACTAAGCAGCATTTTCTCTTTTATCCATGTAGGGGCTTTGAAAAGCTACCTGAGAGAGCTGCCTGAACCACTCATGACCTTTGAACTCTACAATGATTGGTTTCAAGCAGCAGGGTAAGGTCCTTGATTGGTCTACATCTTAAAAGCATACAGTACATAGTGTCTTTACATGATTTCTCTCCCCTCTAATTTCTGCTCTTCAAATGTCTCTCTGTTCCCCTCTTTATTTAGGGAGAAAGAATTGACAGACAAACTTGAGCAGTTTAAAATTGTACTGAAGAAGTTACCATCAGAAAACTACAACAACCTCCGGTATGTCCATATCTCTGTAACCCATAGCTCTCTTGGATCTTGACCGATTCCTGTGTGAAGTTGTAAAAACTCAAGAATGATGCATGGTGTATGATTGGGAATATCTCCCTAGCCATATTACAACTATGTGTTGTGATAATTGCGTTGTTTGCTTTATGACCTGTTAGTTCATATGCCTTGGCACAGTGATATATACGCCTAAAGGTCGAGACGATAAGAAGACACAGTGGCAGAACTAATTCAACCACACATTTGTTTCATTACAAAACCCGGAGAGCAACATCTGTCCGGTGAAGTTCACAAAGCATATTACAGTAACACAGTTACATGACCTACAGCATGGTCATGCAAGGTAATGTTTCTGACATTTTCTGACCACTAAACAACTATTGATTTAGAACCACGGAGATTTACCGCAAGTCACAAAGAAAACAGGAACTGCCTTCACTATTCCAGCGCCATTTCAAGTTCAACATTTCAACATCATCTAATAACCTATGCCTAAAATGCCCAAAACTATTTAGTCCAACCAATGTAAGCTAAATATGATGTGGCTGTCCATGGTATTGATTTCTGTGTGTGTGTGTGTGTGTGTGTGTGTGTGTGTGTGTGTGTGTGTGTGTGTGTGTGTGTGTGTGTGTGTGTGTGTGTGTGTGTGTGTGTGTGTGTGTGCGTGTGTGTGTGTGTAAGTAGAAAATATGTTGACTCACCCTACTTGTAGAGAAATGCCAATGCAGTCCTCCTCATGTTGTCTAAACGGTCTATGACTCTGTCAATTAGTACACTCTTTTAGTTTTTGTTGTCCTAGGCTACCTGGCAAAGATTTTAGCTCACTAGCCTAACTTCCTTTCATGGGCAATGATGCGCCAGGCCAGCTAGTTAAAATTAGCCTACTACATCTAGCTACATGTTGAACTTCCATCCTCTCAGGCCAGGGGCACAATGTATGAATTTATGGTTGGATCCGTATCGCCGTTATAATCATTGGCCAGTACGGAGAATTAAGTAAAACCACAAGTCCAAATCCCTATCTCCATCCTTGGCTAATTTAGAAAAGGGACAATTTTAGCTTGCTAGCCACCAGAGGACAGTGACACAGTGAGATGCAACAATTAAAGTTTTTTTCTGTCAATGACGTTTGCCTTCTGATGCAATGTGGCTGGTCTGAAGCCAAATCCAAACTGGCTTCCCTTGACACTTTTTTTGGTGTGCCAGGACCATTCACAACTGAGTTCACTCAGTTTAGCTCAACTCTGGTTGGCCATTATTTTATATTTTTTTATCAAGGTAGGCCAAATGCTCGCTGGCTTCCCTTGCATTCAATGCTCTGGGCAGCAACAATGTCATACTCTTTTTGACCAGACAGAATCAGAATTGAAGGAAATGTATGTAACACAGAGAGACAAAAGACAAATTATGTTTTTTTCTTTTTTTCTTAGTACATCTTTTTGGGAAGCCTGGCTTCCCTTGGCATCCATTATAATAATGGCGCCAGAGGGGATGGCTACCTTTTTACGGGCTGCTAACCAACTGTGCTATTTTGTTAGTTTTTTCATATTGTTTGTAACTCATTTTCTACATAATGTTGCTACTACCGTCTCTTATGACTGAAAAGAGCTTCTGGACATCAGAACAGCGATTTCTTTCTGTAATGAGTCCGACTCGAAAGATATCCCTGTCATCAGCGTGAAGAAAAGACAGAGAAAAAACGGGGAAGAGGGCGGGGTGCCTTGTAAGAATTCGCTGACGAGTAGGTAAACCACCACTACTCTCCGTATTATTGGCCAACGTGCAATCATTGGAAAACAAACGATCTACGATTAAAACAATCCGACCAACGGGATATTAAAAACTGTAATATCTTATGTTTCACCAAGAGGTGGCTGAACAACGACATGGACAATATAGAGCTGGCTGGCTTTTCCGTGCATCGGCAGGACAGAGCAACTACGTCTGGTAAGACGAGGGGTGAAATGTGTGTCTATTTGTCAATAACTGCTGCTGCGCGATGTCTAATATTAAAAAAGTCTTGAGGTATTGCTCGCCTGAGGTAGAATACCTCATGATAAGCTGTAGACCACACTATCTACCAAGAGAGTTCTCATCTATATTATTCGTAGCCATCTATTTACCACCACAAACCAATGCTGGCACTAAGACCACACTCAACGAGCTGTATAAGGCCATATGCAAATAAGAAAATGCTTATGCAGAAGTGGCGCTCCTAGTGGCCGGGGATTTTAATGCAGGCAAACTTAAATCCGTTTTACCTAATTTCTACATGCATGAGAGCACCAGCTGTTCCGGATGATTGTGTGATCACGCTCTCGTAGCCAATGTGAGCAAGACCTTCAGACAGGTCAACATTCACAAAGCCGCAGGGTCAGACGGATTACCAGGACGTGTACTCATAGCATGCGATGACCAACTGGCAAGTGTCTTCACTGACATTTTCAACCTCTCCCTGACCGAGTCTGTAATACCTACATGTTTCAAACAGACCACCATAGTCCCTGAGCCCAAGAAAGCAAAGGTAACCTGTCTAAATGATTACCGCCCCGTAGCATTCACGTCAGTAGCCATAAAGTGCTTTGAAAGATTTTGAAAGGCTGGTCATGGCTCAAATCAACACCATCATGCCAGAAGGGGAGCGGGTTGAGAGTTTCAAGTTCCTTGGTGTCCACATCACCAATGACCTATCATGGTCCAAACACGCCAAGACAGTTGTGAAGAGGGCACGACAACACATTTTCCCCCTCAGGAGACTGAAAAGACTTGGCATGGGTCCCCAGAGTCTCAAAAAGTTATACAGCTGCACCATCGAGAGCATCCTGACTGGTTGCATCACCGCCTGGTATGGCAACTGCTCGGCATCTGACCGTAAGGCGCTACAGAGGGTAGTGCATACGGCCCAGTACATCAATGGGGCCAAGCTTCCTGACATCCAGGACCTATATACTATGCAGTGTCAGAGGAAGGCCCAAAAAATGGTCAAAGACTCCAGTCACCCAAGTCATAGACTGTTCTCTCTGCTACCACACGGCAAGTGGTACCGGAGCGTCAAGTCTAGGACCTAAAGGCTCCCCCCAAGCCATAACACTGCTGAACAATTAATCAAATGGCCACCCCGGACTATTTACATTGAACCTCCCCCCCTCTGTTTTTACACTGCTTCTACTCACTGTTTATTATCTATGCATCACTTTACAAACTACCTCGATTTACCTGTACCCCCACACACTGACTCGGTACCGGTACCTCCTGTATATAACCACATTATTGTTATGTCATTTTCTTGTGTTACTTTTTCATTTTGATAAAATGTTTTTACTTTAGTTTATTTAGTAAATATTTTCTTAACTCTATTTCTTGAACTCCATTGTTGGTTAAAGCATTGTAAGTAAGCATTTCACTGTTGTACACACCTGTTGTATTCAGCGCATGTGACAAATAAAATGTGATTTATTTGATGAATACACGCCACTATATGTACTTCTCCTTCCCTCCCTCCCTCCCCTCTCGCTCCCCCCCCCTCCCCCATTAGGTACCTGGTACAGTTCCTGTCGTGTCTGTCAGAGCAGCAGGCGGTTAACAGGATGAGTCCCAGTAACATTGCCATAGTACTGGGTCCCAACCTGCTGTGGCCTCGCATGGAGGGGTGGGTACTACTGATGTACTGACAGAGAGAGGAAACTGAACCCCTCTATTAGTCTGTCATAATAGCCCTATGTCTCAATGTTGTTCCTGGTGTCACTTTCTATTGTTACATGATTGTTATTAATCTGATTATGTCTGTTTAGCTATGTCTCTGTGTTTTTTAGTACTTGACTTTAACCTATGTGTCTTTCTTTCTCTCTCTCCCTCTCTTTCTGTCTCACTTTCTCATCCCGCTTCTCTTTCTTCCTTTCAATCTCCCTCTCCCAATTCTGTACCATCATACATTTTTCTCTTCACATCTCTCCATCAACCTCTCTCCCTCTCTTTCAGGGAGGCAGCGCTGTTGGACATGGCATCTGCCTCCTCCGTCCAGGTGGTGGCGGTGGTTGAGCCTCTCATACAACACTCCAGCAGCCTGTTTCCAGAAGGTACAGTACCACATTCAATGTGATGTTTGTGTGTTCGAGGGAGGAGCAGTGGGAGTCTTTTTAGTGATGAGTTGATATGCATGAAATGTGTGGAAGTTAGCTACTAGATAACTGAGAGGGATGCTTGAACCTCTTATGACCTTTGGATAGTATTTTTATTCATTCACTTATTTTTGTCTCACTATATTGAGCTACTGTATGTCAGGTAGGTCTATGTATTTTTTATGGAACACAGTTTCTCAAAGTAGGCCTGTGTTGTGTTCCTTTCCAGAGGTGGACTTTGAGATTCCTGAGCTTCCTGGGGTCCCAGATTTGAAAATGTTAGAACCTCAACCTTCAGAGTCTGTGAAAGAGAACCTTGCCAGAATGACCTCCTCCTCTTCAACATGCGCTTCCTCTTCCTCTTCTCATTCTTCTCTCTGTAAAACAATCAGGTACCACAGGCACAGACTGAACAGGATGTATGTTCACTTTCTATTATAACAGTGTGTTATCTAACATCGACCGTCTCCTCCACAGCTCAGCATCTCAGGACAGTGGAGGTTTTTTCATCATCAAGTCAGGCTCCATTGGTCGTAGAACCACCACCTGGGGGAACCCTGCCTCAGACCCACCATGCTCAACCCCAATTAACCCTACCCCAGTCCATACCCAGAGCCCGTCCCCTGTCCCAAGCCCGACACTGGTCCACAACCCATCCCCACTACCCAGCCCCAAACTGGCACCTGGCCCAACCCTGGTTCCCTCCCCACCACCAGTGTCTGTCTGCAGTCCGACCCAGAAGCAGAGCCCTGAATCGGGCTCACTAGAACCCATCCTAGAGGCCCCACCGGACTCCCCCAGAGCTATACTGAAGATCACCTCACCATACAAACGTAGGTGGCCGTCCACGACGGAGTTGTGTTTTCGATTCCCACGAGGGACAAGTATGAAAAAGTATCAAATGTATACGCTCACTACTGTAAGTCCCTGTGAATATGAGCATCTGCTAAATTACTCAAATGTAAAGCGCATAACTCGTGCTAGCTAGCTAACGATATCTAATGCTTAGACAGTAGTGAAGACAATACTTACTTAGACGATACTAAAGTCCCTCAGAGCACTCATGTTGCATTATAGTCCACCCAGCATAAGTGACAAACCACTGCCCCACTTTAGTACAAGGAAGCCACGATCCCCGGCAGCAGTGGCTAAAATAACCAACGTCTTCTAATGACAAAACTGTCCTGATAAAAAACTGTTGCACTACCACAACCCACAGTTCTGGTTTCAAGTAGATATACAGTGCCTTTGGAAAGTAATCAGACCCCTTGAAAAAAATAACCTGAAATATCACATTTACATAAGTATTCAGACGCTTTAGTCAGTACTTTGTTGAAGCACCTTTGGTATCGATTACAGCCTCAAGTCTTCTTGGGTATGATGCTACAAGCTTGGCACACCTGTATTTGGGGAGTTAATCCCATTCTTCTCTGCAGATCCTCTCAAGCTCTGTCTGTTGGATGGGGAGAGTTACTGCACAGCTATTTTCAGGTCTCTCCAGAGATGTTAGATCAGGTTCAAGCCTGGACTCTGGCTGGGCCACTCAAGGACATTGAGAGACTTGTCCCAAAGCCAATCCTGCGTTTCTTGGCTGTGTGTTTAGAGTCGTTGCCCTTTCGAAGGTGAACCTTTGCCCCAGTCTGAGGTCCTGAGCACTCTGGAGCAGGTTCTTATCAAGGATCTCTCTGTACTTCGCTCCGTTCATCTTTGCCTCGATCCTGACTAGTCTCCCAGTCCTGCCGCTGAAAAACATCCCCACAGCATGATGCCACCACCATGCTTCACCATAGGGATGGTGCCAGCTTTCCTATAGACGTAACGCTTGGCATTCAGGCCAAAGAGTTCAATCTTGGTTTCCAGAGAATCTTGTTTCTCATGGTCTGAGAATCCTTTAGGTGCCAGCAGGTTGTCATGTGCCTGGAGGGGCTCCCGAGTGGCGCAGCGGTCTAAGGCACTTCATCTCAGTGTAAGAGGTGTCATTGCAGTCCCTACTTCAAATCCAGCCTGCATCACATCTGGCTGTGACTGGGAGTACAATAGGGCGGTGCACAACTGGCCCAGTGTTGTCCGGGTTTGGCTGGGGTAGGCCGTCATTGTAAATAATAATTTGTTCTTAATTGACTTAAAATAAAGGTTAAAAAAAATGTGTTGCATTTTACTGCTTCTGTCTGCCCACTCTACCATAAAGCCCTGATTGGTGGAGTGCTGTAAAGATGGTTGTCCTTTTGGAAGGTTCTCCCATCTCCACAGAAGAACGCTGGAGCTCTGTCAGAGTGACCATCAGGTTCTTGGTCACCTCCCTGACCAAGTCCCTTCTCCTCCGATTGCTCAGTTTGGCCAAGCGGCCAGCTCTAGGAAGAGTCTTGGTGGTTCCAAACTTCTTTCGTTTAAGAATGATGGAGGCCACTGTGTTCTCGAGGACCTTTGGAAATGTTTTGGTACCCTTCCCCAGATCTGTGCCTCGACACATTCCTGTCTCAGAGCTCTTGGACAATTCCTTCGATCTCATGGTTTGGTTTTTGCTCTGACATGCACTGTCAACTGTGAGACCTTATATAGACAGATGTGTGCCTTTCCAAATCATGTCCAATCAATTGAATTTACCACAGGTGGACTCCAATCAAATTTTTAAAAAATCTCAAGGATGATCAATGGAAACAGGATGCACCTGAGCTCAATTTCGATTCTCATAACAAAGAGTCTGAATATTTATGCAAATAAGGTATTTCAGTTTTTTGTTTTTAATACATTTTTGCAAAAATGTCTACAAACCTGTTTTGTTATTATGGGGTATTGTGTGTAGATTTATGAGGAAACGTTTTTATTTAATCCATTTTAGAATAAGGCTGTAACCAGGGGCGAAAATCTGATATCAACTTTGGAGGGGACAATTACATGAAATTTTCTCAAGAGCAATTCCTGAGGGGGACACCAAAAGTAATGCTGTAACACATAGCCTACGTTGTAATATGGTAAATGTATATTGAGGAACCAAAGAAATACGGTGTTTGCCGTACTCCTAACTACCGGTACCCAAAACTACACAACTAATCACAACAGCAATACCATTGCCTTTAACAAATCTTAGTTCAGTCACCAGTTTAAGTTGAGAGTGGGGGTATCCATGGCATTTTCCAATTATGTTCCTATTTTACAAGTAAAAAAAATGGAGAACCTTTCATAATGTTGCCAAACAAAGACTCAACAAACTTACCTGAGACTCCCTGTCTCTGCCAGTCTGTCCCTGCATATCTGTCCCCAACTCTGCTGTCTGTGTGCCATCTGTTGCCTGCTCTGCCTAATGACATCATTGTGAAACATTTCCATTAGTATTTCACTTCTTTCTTATGAACATTTTATCAACTAGTCTTTGAGATATTAGGCTACTGGGGTTCTTACTTTGCGTTTTGGTATACTGAAAAATACTCTGATGTCCGTCTTTTTTCTGCCATTTTTCTACCTGGCTGGCTACACACACACACACACACACACACACACACACACACACACACACACACACACACACACACACACACACACACACACAGTGTGCAGGTTATTTACAGTAGGAGATGGGCTTCTACCATCTTATCTTCTATCATTCTATATGGGCTTCGATCTAAAAGGTAGCTAGCAAATGTGAAACGGATTGCAGTGACAAGAGTTGACAGCTGTATGAGTTCACCATTTACACAACATATGCTGCAACCTTTTGTCATTTTAATCGTTTGTTTCATATTGGCTAGCTTCCAACAATAGCTGAATTTGCAAAGCTAGCGAGCACCAATTCCATTTCAGTGGTGTTTGCTATAATCTTTGCTACCCGGGTTAAATAAAGGTGAAATAAAATAAATAAATAAAAGTTCCCTTGCGACAATTTAGCTTTTGCAACGAGACCATTAAATATATTTAAAACAATGGTAGAACAGAGGGTAGTTCTGTTCAGTTTGGACTTCAGTTTATCACTAACCTTATCACAGGGACTTTGAAGCACTAATTTACAGTAGATACGAACCCTCTGTTACCTTGCCAACTAAGGAACTGGCAGTGGATCAAACCATTGTGAGGCAAAGGGTGGGGGGGCGCAATCTTTTGAAACTTAAAAACGAGCTATTAAGTGTCTATAATCAGCACAATTGCTTTCATTGCGTATTAGTAATATTATTTAAATTACATAGTTATGTTTACAGTGATATATTGGGGGGGACAAATCATATTTTTCCCAGGATGGGGGGGTCGTGTCCCCCCCGTCCCCCCTGGGATTTCCGCCCCTGGCTGTAACATAACAAAATGTGCAAAATGTCAAGGGGTCGAAATACTTTCCAAAGACACTGTAAATACATACCCCAAATACTCTAATATAATATAATACTCTAATATCTATAGTTCCAAAAATACTTATTCTAAACGTATCCTCAACACCCCTTTCTCTTTTTTCTCTTTTCACAGCGAGGAAATCCTTCCTTCAACACATGCCGCCCATCCAGAGTAAAGAGCAGGTGGCCGTTACATACTCCAAACCCAGGGTCCCAGCACCTCTAGCACCAGCAGAGGCACCCAAAACCCAGCTACAACCTGCACCCAAGCCCCTAGCTCCGGTCCTGAAGAAGACCCTAAGCAAAAAGGGTGTAATTAGGCCCCCCCAAATCCCACCTCCCAAGCCCCCAGTACTGGAAAGCAAACAGGTGACCTCTATAGCGCAGTGAGGGGGTAGAGATACACTATATATTGTATACAAAAGTATGTGGACCCCTTCAAATTAGTGGATTTGGTTATTTCAGCCACACCCATTTGTTTATGTGTAACTCTGTGTTGTTGTTTTTGTTGCACTGCTTTGCCTTATCTTGGCCAGGTCGCAGTTGTAAATGAGAACTTGTTCTCAACTGGCCTACCTGGTTAAATAAAGGTGAAATAAAATAAATAAAATAAAAATACTGACAGCTGTATAAAATGGAGCACACAGCCAGCCATGCAATCTCCATTGACAAACATTAGCAGTAGAATGGCCTTACAGAAGAGCTTAGTGACTTTCAACGTGGCATCGGATTCCACCTTTTCAACAAGTCAGTTCGTCAAATTTCTTCCCTGCTAGAGCTGCCCGGTCAACTGTAAGTGATGTTATTGTGAAGTGGAAACGTCTAGGAGCAACAACGGCTCAGCCACGAAGTGGTAGGCCACACAAGCTCACAGAATGTGACCTCTGAAGCTTGTAACGCGTCAAAATCGTCTGTCCTTGGTTGCAACACTCACTACAGAGTTCCAAACTGCCTCTTGAAGCAACGTCAGCACAATAACTGTTTGTCGGGAGCTTCATGAAATGGGTTTCCATGGCCGAGCAGCCACACACAAGTCTAAGACTACCATGTGCAATGCCAAGTGTCGACTAGAGTGATGTAAAGCTCGCCGCCATTGGACTCTGGAGCAGTGGAAACGCTTTCTCTGGAGTGATGAATCACTCTTCACCATTTGTTAGTCCAACGGAAAAAATCTGGGTTTGGTGGATACCAGGAGAATGCTACCTGCCCGAATGCATAGTGCCAACTGTAAAGTTTGGTGGAGGAGGAATAATAGTCTTGGGCTGTTTTTCATGGTTCGGTCTAGGCCCCTTAGTTCCAGTGAAGGGAAATCTTAATGCTGCTGCATACGATGACATTCTAGACAATTCTGTGCATCCAACTTTGTGGCAACAGTTTGGTTCTTTCCTGTTTCAGCATGACAATTTCCCCGTGCACAAAGCGAGGTCCATACAGAAATGGTTTGTCGAGATCGGTGTGGAAGAACTTGACTGGCCGGCGCAGAGTCCTGACCTCAACCCCATCAAACACCTTTGGGATGAATTGGAACGCCGACTGCAAGCCAGGCCTAATCGCCCAACATCCGTGCCCGACCTCACTAATGCTCTTGTGGCTGAATGGAAGCAAGTCCCCGCAGCAATGTTCCAACATATAGTGGAAAGCCTTCCCAGAAGAGTGAAGGCTGTTAGAGCAGCAAAGGGGGGACCAACTCCATGATTTTGGAATGAGATGTTTGACGAGCAGGTGTCCACATACTTTTGGTCATGTAGTGTATAGTGTATCATCTAAGCCTGTGTAAAGAAGTTTTCTTACGCTTTAGGTACAGATGTTAACCGTAACCTGACATTTAGAGTAACCTGCTTTGGGTTGCATATCAAGGCCAGAGATGTATTGTGCTTTTGCAGCCAGTTCAACTCTTAGAGAAAAAGTGCTTTGTAGTTTGAGAGCTACCATACATGCATTATATGTTGTGATTTATTTAGTGCATGTTTTGTATTACAGTTGTATGAATGTTTTCAGACATGTAAATAAAATATGAATGCCCATGCTTATTAAAAACATTTTATTTCATTTATCATTATAGAAATATCATTGGTATCAATAGCAGCACATTTATGCGGATGGGGGACACAGTTTTTCTAAATATAGTCTAAAAATAGGATTCAACCATTGGTTGACACAATAGCAGACAAACAAGATGAGAGTTAGCTAGACCCATAATGAATTTGGGAAACATGTCTAAATGGGGTATGATGTAAATATGTGAATTAACAAACATACCGTAACAACATTATACTTGTGATTATTACATTGTAAAAAATTATCTTCTTCTATTTCATTTCTGAGTGTATTTCTCATGGTTTGGGCTTCATACTGTATCTGTAGAATATGAAGTGTTTGTCTTGGGTGTAATCTTCAGGCAAAAGGGGATTGTTTTCCTGAAGTTAACGTCACGTGCTAAGAGTTAAGATCTCTCTCTTGGCGTAGTTTTTTCCCATGGGACTGGTTGGTGGTGAGGGAAAGATGAAGTTGGGTTGAAACCGCTACTGCTTTGTCTTCGTGTCCTGCCTTTTGCCTTGAATAGTTCTATGAAGTCACACATTGAGCATTTTTCTCAGGAAGTCCACACAGTATATATTTAACCAGCTGTTAACTGACTTACACACTGTTGAGCAAGGTCTTTAGTGTTTCCATCACAGGAGGCTGCTGAGGGGAGAACAGCTAATAATAATGTCCAGAACGGCACAAATGGATGGCATCAAATATCTGGAAAAACGACGTGTTTAATGTATTTGATACCATTCCACTTACTCCACTTCAGTCATTACCACGAGCCCATTCTCCCCAATTAATGTGCAACCAACCTCCTATGGTTTCCATGGTAACTCCTCTGTGTCCAACCACTTTCTCTGGTACATTCTCACACTTTCTACCCCATCTCTTTATTTCTTTGTTCACCACTGGTTCCAGTGACCTTTAAAATAACATGTAGTTAGCTATTATTAGCCTGTTCTAGCTCCTTCCATACAGCATGTTTGCTTGGGGAACTTTCAGCATCCATAATCTTTCAGTGAGTCTTTCAACAAACATACTTTCCATTACATTTGGGAACAATTTGGGAACAATCAAAGTCTTTAAGTGAGTCTTCTGACGACATAACATTACATTTCTGCAAGGAATATTGGAAAATTATGAAGAAGAAGGATTCAAAGCTGAGTCAGGTCAATAGAGCCAGTTTCTTAAAACAAAAGCCTTTACAAGGAATTAACCAATAATCACAACCCACTGGGCACAGACGTCAATTCAACGTCTGTTTCATGTTGGTTCAACGTCATTTAATTGAAATGACATGGAAACAACATTGAATCAACCAGTGTGTACACAGTGGGAAATCTGTTGTAGGTAATTCTGGTTAAACACAATTGAGGCTGTCATTGTAGTTCAGACTTTGATTTCCTCCTCCTCCTCCTCATCAGGTGTAATGCAGATGTAAGGGGTTTTCTTCATGGTCTGGCACATGGTCACCTTTCCCTCCAGCTCCATCCTCTGCTGCCCCTTCAGGAGCCCTCCAACCCCATAGAGCACCCCCAGCACATCAGCGGAACCCTGGAACCTCTCACTCTCCATAGTAAGCCTCTGTCTAGAGGGGGAGCCCATAACTAAATCAGGCACCGCCCCTTTAAGATGCTGTTCACCTCCGTTCACCTTCATTCTCCTAGCCTCCTCTTCCTCCTCTTCCCACTCCATCCCATATGGACTCTTCCTGCTGCTACTACAGTCCTCTCGAAGCAGAGAATCCACCAATGAGGCAGTGGTGGCATCCATCTCCGAGTCCATCTCCGAGCCGTCATTGGTCGCAAACCCAAACGCAAAGCCACTTGGCTCTTCCGCCTCTTCTGCCTCCCAGGTGTGGCTGGGCTCTGGGTGGCCATTAGGGCTGTCAATCAAACCGAACACCTCGCTCATGAGGGAGGGCCCCAGGTCGAATGTGAAGGATGCCATGGAGGACAAGGAGTCGAACCGGATCATGTGTTCGGGGTCAGAGGTCAGGGTCGGGTCAGCGGAGGAGGACAGGAGGGCAGAGACGTCGGTGAGCGAGCCGCCGTGGGTGTTGGGGGTACAGGAGTTAGAGCCTCCCTGCTGCGACTGACGCTCCGCTGAGCGTGAGAGGCGGGGCAGAGTGACGAAACCTGACTCCAGACCTGAGGTGGAGCAGAGACAGGGAGTTTAGGCATAACATTCTGTATTGTGATTTAGATTTTGACAGAAACTTCAAAATGTAAAATAATACATGGAATTTCAGTTGCCACCCTAGTTTTAACATTAAATAAACATGTGCTTAATAAGTCACATAATAATTTGCATGGACTCACTGTGTTCAATAATAGTTAACGTGATTTTTGAATCTTTGTACCCCACTCATACAATTATCTGTAAGGTCCAACAGTCGAGCAGTGAATTTCAAACAAAGATTCAACCACAAAGTTTTCAAATGCTTCGCAAAGGGCACCTATTGGTAGATTTAATTACATATTGGATTGTGTATCAATACACCCAGTCACTACAAAGTTACAGGTGTCCTTCTTAACTCAGTTGCCAGAGAGGAAGGAAACCACTCAGGGATTTCACCATAAGGCCAATGGTGACTTTAAAACAGTTACAGAGTTTAATGGCTGTGATAGGAGAAAACTGAGGATGGATCAACAACCTTGTATTTACTCCACAATACTAACCTAATTGATAGAGTGAAAAGTAGGAAGCCTGTACAGAATACAAATATTCAAAAACATGCATCCTGTTTGCAACAAGGCACAAAATACAGCAGAAAATGTAGCAAAGCAATTAACTTTTGGTCCTGAATACAAAGTGTTATGTTTGGGTCAAATCCAATAAAACACATTACTGAATACCACACTCCATATTTTCAAGCACAGTGGTGGCCACATAATGTTATGGGTATGCTTGTAATTGTTAAGGACTGGGGAGTTTTTCAGGAGAAAAAAGAAATGGAATGGAGCTAAGCACAGGATCCTATAGGAAAATCTGGTTCAGTCTATTTTCCACCAGACACTAGGAGATTAATTCAACTTTAAGCAGGACAATAACCTAAAACACAAGGCCAAATCTGCACTGGATTTTCTTACTAAGAAGGCAGTGAATGTTGCTGAGTTGGCGAGTTACAGTTTTTACTTAAATCTGATTGAAAATCTATGGCAAGACCTGAAAATGGTTGTCTGACAATGATCAACAACTAATTTGACAGAGTTTGAAAAAATAAATTGAGAATAATGGGAAAATGTTGCACAATCCAGGTGTGGAAAGCGCTTAGAGATTTACCCAGAAAGACTCACAGCTATAATCGCTGCCAAAGGTGATTCTAACATGTATTGACTCAGGAGGTTGAATACTTATATAATCAAGATACTGTATATTAGTGTTTCTTTAAAAAAAAATTGGGGGAAATGTTAGCATTTTTGTGTAGATCGTTGACAAAAAATTACATCAATGTTAATCCCACTTTGTAACACAACAAAATGTGGACAAAGTCAAGGGGTGTGAATACTTTCTGAACGCACTATAGATAATCTCCCATCACCAACAGAGGGCAGTGTAAGCTATGTCATAAAATAGTGAGTCCTGCCAGTTTCAAAAGGCTGAAAAATTCCACCTCTATCTCTATCTCTGAGTTAGACATCACCTCTCAGGCACGTTGTTCCCAGGACAGATTACTCACATGACATGTCACACACCAGTGCCCTCATGACCTACTGCTTTCATAGCTGAAACAAGACCTAGGATAAACTATAGTTTTAACTATGCTTTGTGGAAAGTAAAACATTATTCCGGGGGAAGAAATAGTTACTTTGGAGGTGACAACTATTTGAATCCCCATAAATAACTAATTTTTAAAACTACTAGAATACAGATTTCAGAAAGTGACTACTTTTAAAAACTACACTGAACAAAAATATAGACCTAACATGCAACAATTTCAAAGATTTTACTGAGTTACAGTTCATATAAGGAAATCAGTCAATTGAAATAAATAAATGAGGTCCTAATCTATGGATTTCACATGACTGAGAATACAGATATGCATCTGTTGGTCACAGATACAGTACCTTAAAAAAAGGGATAGGGGCATGGATCAGAAAACCAGTCAGTATCTGGTGTGACCACCATTTTCCTTATGCAGCGCAACACATCTCCTTTGCATAGAGTTGATCAGGCTGTTGATTGTGGCCTGTGGAATGTTGTCCCACTCCTCTTCAATGGCAGTGTGAAGTTGCTGGATATTGACGGGAACTGTAACACGTGGTCGTACACGTCGATCCAGAGCATCCCAAACATGCTCAATGGTTGACCTGTCTGGTGGGTATGCAGGCCATGGAAGAACTGGGACATTTTCAGCTTCCAGGAATTGTGTACAGATCTTTGCTACATGGGGCAATGCATTATCATGCTGAAACATGAGGGGATGGCGCCGGATGAATGGCACGACAATGGGCCTCAGGATCTCGGATGTGGAGGTCCTGGGCTGTCGTAGTTACACGTGGTCTGTCGTTGTGAGGCCGGTTGGACGTACTGCCAAATTCTCTGAAAAAACATTGGAGACGGCTTAGGGTAAAGAAATGTACATTCAATTCTCTGGCAACAGCTCTGGTGGACATTCCTGCAGTCAGCATGCCAATTGCACACTCCCTCAACTTGAGACATCTGTGGCATTGTGTTGTTTGACAAAACTGCACATTTTAGAGTGGCCTTTTATTGTCTCCAGCATAAGGTGCACCTGTGCAATGGTCATGCTGTTTAATCAGCTTCTTGATATGCCACACCTGTCAGGTGGATGGATTTTCTTGGCAAAGGAGAAATGCTCACTAACAGGGATGTAAACAAATTTGTGCACAACATTTGAAAGAAATAGGCTTTTTGTGTGTATGGGACATTTCTGGGATCTTTTATTTCAGCTCAGGAAACATGGGACCAACACTTTATATGTTGCATTCATATTTTTGTTGAGTATATTTGAATACAGTTCACAGAAAGTAACTACTTTTTAAAAAATACTTGAATACAGATCTCAGGAAGTGACTACTTTTCTGAAACTATCGGATTGGCTGCTTTCAACTAATGGCAGGGCTGTATCTGGAACGGCATGTTGAAGATAGAATGAATAGAGCACACACAATCTCCTATACTATTGCAATCGATCTGACAGTCATATCTTAACCGCTTTGTTCCAAAACACTATATACATTATCCATTTAAAATTATATGTTTATAAAACATCGAGGTCGAGGGAGAATGGCAATAATCGTGCAAGATAACAGTCATGCCACAAACAGCCAAATAACGACGCAGTACAACGGTGGTGTGCAGAACGGCATCTCTGAATGAACAACTCGTCGGTGCTTGTCATGGATGGGCTATTGCAGCAGATGACCACTCCTATCAACTAAACGCAAGAAGAAGCAGTTTCTGTGGGTACGCAATCACTAACACTGGGAAAATTAAGGAGTGGACAATAATAGGAGTGCGCAATTGTGTGCAATAATAGGACCAAAGCCTAGTTACATTGTTTAATGAATATATCAGTTAAGTCCACCTCTACCAGGGTGCACTATAGCTTACTTTGCCATATACAGTAGGCCTACCAGTCAAAAGTTTGGACACACCTACTCATTCAAGGGTTTATCTTTATTTTTGCTATTTTCTACATTGTAGAATAATAGTGAAGACATCAAAACTATGAAATAACACTTATGGAATCATGTAGTAACCAAGGGTGTTATACAAAATATATTTTAAATTTGAGATTCTTCAAAGTAGCCACCCTTTGCCTTGATGACAGCTTTGCACAATCTTGGCATTCTCTCAACCAGCTTCATGAGGTAGTCGCCTGGAATGTATTTCAAATACCAGGTGTGCCTTGTTAACAGTTAGTTTGTGGAATTCCTTTCCTTCTTAATGCGTTTGAGCCAATCAATTATGTTGTGACAAAGTAGGGGTGGTATACAGAATATAGCCCTATTTGGTAAAAGACCAAGTCCATATTATGGCAAGAACAGCTAAAATAAGCAAAGAGAAACGGCAGTCCATCATTACTTTAAAACATGAAGGTCAGTCAATCTGGAAAATTTCAAGAACTTTTAAAGTTTCTTCAAGTGCAGTCACAAAAACCATCAAGAGCTATGATTAAACTGGCTCTCAGAAAGACCGCCACAGGAAATGAAGACCCAGAGTTACTTCTGCTGCAGAGGACAAGTTCCTTAGAGTTACCAGCCTCAGAAATTGCAGCCCAAATGAATGCTTCACAGAGTTCAAGTAACAGACACATCTCAACATCAACTGTTCAGTGGAGACTGGGTGAATCAGGCCAAGAAACACGAGCAATGGACGTTAGACCGGTGGAAATCTGTCCTTTGGTCTGAGGAGTCCAAAATTGCGATTTTGGTTCATACCGCCATGTCTTTGTGAGACGCAGAGTAGGTGAACCGATGATCTGTGATTTATTTCGAATTCAAGGCACACTTAACCAGCATGGCTACCACAGCATTCTGCAGCGAAACGCCATCTCATTTGGTTTGCACTTAGTGGAACTATAATTTGTTTTTCAACAGGCCAAGGGCTATATGACCAAGAATGAGAGTGCTGGAGTGCTGCATCAGATGACCTGGCCCCCACAATCACCCGACCTCAACCCAATTGAGATGGTTTGGGATGAGTTGGACCACAAAGTGAAGAAAAAGCCAATAAGTGCTCAGCAAATGTGGGAACTCCTTCAAGACTGTTGGAAAAGCATTCCAGGTGAAGCTGGTTGAGAGAATGCCAAGAGTGCGCAAAGCTGTCATCAAGGCAAAGGGTGGCTACTTTGAAGAATCTCAAATATTAAATATATTTTGATTTGATTAACACTTTTTTGGTTAGAACATGATTCCATATGTGTTATTTCATAGTTTTGATGTCTTCACTATTATTCTACAATGTAGAAAATAGTAAAGATAAAGAAAAACCCTTGAATGAGTAGGTGTGTCCAAACTTTTGACTGGTACTGTACATTTTGAAACCACACTGTGGATTTTATCCCAAAAGCCAGAAGGGGAAGACAAGAGAAGCATTGAACTACACACATTAAACTGTGGCAATATATTCATTTTGACAATAGATATTCTGCAGGTTAAAGCAACTGGGATATTAATCCATCTACTGAGGTTGGATTGAATTGATTTGAGCGTTCTGTTAAAGTTTTTGGAAATGGTTTTATCTAAGGATGGAAATATATCTATTCCCAAATATTTAAATAAGTAGTGATGGGTTCGGGATCTTGAGAGGCAGTAGGGCATATTTTGTTCAATTTATTTTATAACTTGAGATGGAGCTGAATTTGTCTATGAAGATTTTGGGAGGGATTGAGATACATTATCTAGACAAAAGTAATATATCGTTGTCATATAATGAGACTACGTGATCTGTAGAATTGAAAGATATGTGTAATTTCTTTCGATTGTTGAATTGCCTGAGCCAGGGGCTCCATAGACAATAAAAATAGCAGTGGTGAGATGGGATCACCTTGCCTACCACTTCTAGTTATTCTGAACAGAACAGAGTAGTTATTGCCTGTTATTAATATGGGTGAGGGACTGGCATACAGTATTTTAAGCATATTAATGAAATTGGAGCCAACTCCAATGGTGTGGATTTACAATCAGAGGTGTACAATTCTTTTATAGAAATGGGATAATCTTTGGTTGATTAATATGGGTTCTGATAGTAATTCACCTGATTCAGATTCGATAGTTGCAATATTGCTAATTGATCATTACGGCAAAGCTCGTTAGCCAGTAGACAACTGGGTCGATTACCATGGAAGTAATGGTTGAGTCTAACTTGATGGATGGCAAATTCTGCTCTCTGTCTAATCAATAAATTTAGTTCTGTCTTAACTTTGAAGAGAGTAGTTGCTACCTGGTCTGAAAAAAGTTGTTAGAACTCGTCATTAACTTTTCCAATTCTGATATCGTCTTTAATTGTGATTTATTCAGCCCATATACCGATCCTGTAGAGGTTAAAACAATGCATTGTAACCTCTACAGGATAGGTGTCCTCCCCCACAGGACGGTTGAGCTAACGTGTGCTAATGTGATTAGCATGAGGTTGTGAGTAACAAGAACATTTCCAAGGGCATAGACATTTCTGATATGGGCAGAAAGCTTAAATTCTTGTTAATCTACCTGCACTGTCCAATTTACAGTAGCTATTACAGTGAAAGAATACCATGCTATTGTTTGAGGAGAGTGCACAGTTATGAACTTGAAAATGCATTAATAAACCAATTAGGCACATTTGAGCAGACTTTTTGAACAGAAATGCAATGGTTTACTGGATCAGTCTAAAACTTTGCACATACACTGCTGCCATCTAGTGGCCAGAATCTAAATTGCACCTAAGCTGGAATAATACAGTGTGGCCTCTCTCTTGCATTTCAACATTTTTAAAGCATGTTTTTTTCTTTGTATTATCTTTTACCAAATCTAATGTGTTATATTCTCCTATATTAATTTCACATTTCCACAAACTTCAAAGAGTTTCCTTTCAAATGGTATCAAGAATATGCATATCCTTGCTTCAGGTCCTGAGCTACAGGCAGTTAGATTTGGGTTGTTATTTTAGGCGTAAAAAAAAGGGGTCAGATCCTTAAATAAAACCTTATGGTCCCATAAAATCTGAGGATTGACTGAATTTTTATTAATCATTATAAATCAATTTCAAAATGTTCACAGAAAGTAGGATTTTGTAGTAAGGAAACATTAAATTGCCATCTTGTGGCTCTTTTAGGAGATTCTGGAATGTGTAGCTGGCAGTAATAATCATATACATTTGACATATAATATACATTTGACATATGAGCCTGACTAAAGACAATAGAGGAGATGATAATAAAACTAAATCGATTTGGCAGAATGTTTTGTGCCTGTTTGAATAGAAAGTGTACTCTTCTGCTTTTGGATTATGAGCTCGCCAGGCATCAATCATAGAGTATATGTTGAGAGCCTTGGTTCCCGGTGGATTTTAGTTGGTCTTATTAGATTTGTCCCTTATGTCCAGAATGGTAGGGGTGTGCCGAGTAGTCGGACAAAACAGTATCGTAAAGGACATTGGGCAATTTTATGGATACGATTATGAACCGAGTATTTTTTGTAATTTTCAGGTGCCTACATGGTCTAATTAACTCAACTATCAAGCTATCAATATGCATAATATCTAACAAGTGGGACAAGGGTAGGGAAAAAAGTTAAAAAGCTGATGAGCAATCTGACAGTGACAGCAAACTTTGCTACCCGCTGAAGTGTTTGACTACTCGGCACAGACACCCCCCCCCCCCCCAATCCTAATCTGCAGCTTTTTTGCAGTGAGAATGTGCAGCGAGGTATTGTACAAACATTTTAGGCATATTAAAACACTTCCGTTTTTTCAGATCACGAGTATTATCTGATCCGACTATCAACTGTCAATTTACGGATACAAGTATGGCTATGTCGGCACACCCCTAAAGAATGGCATTCATGTCTGTCCCATTAACCAGTTGGAATTCAGTTAATTCTAACATGCTGTTCAAATAATCCAAAAACATAGGATCATATTAATTTGGAGCATACACATTAATAAAGGCAATGTACTTTCCATTATGGATACAGTTGAGGAAAGTGATTCTGCCTTCTTGGTCTTCACCTTTAGCAAGGATGGGGATTTATGTCATTATGATTACACCATTAGTTCTGTTTGGGGCTGATGAAAAAACAGCAAGTTTATACAAATGGTTCTCTATTCTATGTGCTTTTGGAGCAGGTGTGTTGGAGCATTATATCAATATAGTTTCTTGCTAGAATATCAAGACAGCTGGAACACTTGCTAAGAATATTAAGGCCTTTCAAATTCCACAAGAGAATAGCTAGTGTTGCCATTGTTTTTCTAAAATGTCATTGTTATCTTTAGTATTGTAACGTGTGCGCTGAGAGTCGGGAAACAAGTTCATGGAGTGAGTGTTTTAATAAATAAACACAACTAAATACAAAACAAGAAACACAAACAATGCACAGACATGACACTGGAACAGAAACAATGACGCTTGGGGAAGGAACCAAAGGGAGTGACATATATAGTATAGTAATAGGTCATATATCTTAACAATAGGTCATCAATTTTATTTTCTAGCGATTGCACGTTAGCAAGGAGAATGGAAGGCATTGGGAGTTTACTCGCTCGCCTCTGGCTTCTCAGAAGGATTATCGATCTGCGTCCCCTTTTCTGGTGTCTTTTCTTCACGCAAAAAGCGTGGATCTGGGCCTGTTCCAGTGAAAGCAGGATATCCTTCTCGTCGGGCTCGTTAAAAGAAAAAGTTTCTTCCAGTCCGTGGAAAGTAATCGCTTTTCTGATGTCCAGAAGTTATTTTTGGTCATAAGAGATGGTAGCAGCAACAATATGTACGCAATAAGTAAAAAAATAAGTTACACAAAATGCAAAATAAAAATAAAAAATTGCACAATTGGTTGGGAGAATGTAAAACGTCAGCCATTTTTTTCTGCACCATCTTAATCATCTTATCCTACCAACGGGACATTAAAAATTGTAACATCCTATGTTTCACCGAGACGTGGCTGAATGAAGAAATGGACAATATAGAGCTGGCGGGATTTTCCATGCACCGGCATAACAGAGACGCTACCTCTGGTAAGACGAGGGGTGGGGGTGTGTGTCTTTTTATCAATAACAGCTGGTGTACGATGTCTAATATTAAAGAAGTCTCGAGGTATTGCTCGCCTGAGGTAGAGTACCTTATGATAAGTTGTCAACCACACTATCTATTATTTGTAGTTTTCTATTTACCACCACAAAGCGAAGCTGGCACTAAGACCACTCTCAACCAACTGTATAAGGCCATAAGCAAAGAAGAAAATGCTCACCCAGAAGTGGTGCTCCTAGTGGCCGGGGACTTTGATGCAGGCAAACAGTTTTACCAAATTCTTACCAGCATGTCACATGTGCAACCAGGGGAAAAAAATCCTAGACCACCTCTACTCCACACAGAGATGCATACAAAGCTCTCCCCCGCCCTCCATTTGGCAAATCTGACCACAATTCTAGCCTCGTGATTCCTGCTTACAAGCAAAAACTAAAGCAGGAAGTACCAGTGACTCGCTCAATCCGGAACTGGTCAGATGACGCGAATGCTACACGACAGGACTGTTTTGCTAGCACAGACTGCAATATGTTCTGGGATTCATCCAACGGCATTGAGGAACACACCTCCTCAGTCATTGGCTTCATCAATAAGTGCATCGATGACATCGTCCCCACAGTGACTGTACGTACATATCCCAACCAGAAGCCATGGATTCCAGGCAACATACGCATCGAGCTAAAGGCTAGACTAATCCAGACACTAGTAGGAAATTCCCCTATGCCTTCAGACGAACCATCAAGCATGCAAAGCGTCAATACAGGATAAAGATTGAATCCTACTACACCGACTCTGACGCTCGTCGGATGTGGCAGGGCTTGAAAACTATTACGGACTACAAAGGGAAACCCAGATGCGAGCTGCCCAGTGACGCAAGCCTACCAGACAAGCTAAATGCCTTTTATGCTCGCTTCGAGGCAAGCAACACTGAAGCATGCACGAGAGCACCAGCTATTCTGGATGACTGTGTGATAACGCTCTCGGTAGCCGATGTGAACAAACTATTTAAACAGGTCCCATTCACAAAGTGGCTGGACCAGACGGATTATCAGGACATGTACTCAAAGCATGCGCACACCAACTGTCAAGTGTCTTCACTGACATTTTCAACCTCTCCCTGGCCGAGTCTGTAATACCTACATGTTTCAAGCAGACCACCATAATCCCTGTGCCCAAGGAAGCGAAGGTAACCTGCCTAAATGATTACCGCCCCGTGGCACTCACGTCGGTAGCCATGAAGTGCTTTTAAAGGCTGGTCATGGCTCACATCAACAGTATCCTCCCGGACACCCTAGACCCACTCCAATTCGCATAACGCCCCAACAGATCCACAGATGACACAATCTCAATTGCACTCCACACTCGCCCTTTCTTACCTGGACAAAAGGAACACCTATGTGAGAATGCTGTTCATCAACTACAGCTCAGCATTCAACACCATAGTGCCCACAAAGCTAATCAGTAAGCTAAGGATTCTGTAACTAAACACCTCTCTCTGCAACTGGATCCTGGACTTCCTGACTGGCCGCCTCCATGTGAAAAGAGTAGGCAACAATACGTCTGCCACGCTGATCCTTAACACTAGGGCCCCTCAGGGGTGTGTACTTAGTCCCCTCCTGTATTCCCTGTTCACCCACGACTGCATGGTCAAACACGACTCCAACACCATCATTAAGTTTGCTGACGACACAACAGTGGTAGACCTGATCACCGACAAAGATGAGACAGCCTATAGGGAGGAGGTCAGAGAACTGGCAGTGTGGTGCCAGGACAACAACCTCTCCCTCAATGTGAGCAAGACGAAGGAGCTGATCGTGGACTACAGGAAAAGGCGGGCTGAACAGGCCCCCATTAACATCGACGGGGCTGTAGTGTAGCGGGTTGAGAGATTCAAGTTCCTTGGTGTCCACAACACCAACGCACTATCATGGTCCAAACATACCAAGACAGTCGTGAAGAGGGCACGACAAAACCTTTTCCCCCTCAGGAGACTGAAAAGATTTGGCATGGGCCCCCAGATCCTCAAAAAGTTCTACAGCTGCACCATCGAGAGCATCCTGACCGGTTGCATCACCGCCTGGTATGGCAACTGCTCAGCATCTGACTGTAAGATGCTACAGAGGGTAGTGTGAACGGCCCAGTACAAGCTTCCTGCCATCCAGGACCTATAAATAGACGGTGTCAGAGGAAAGCCCATAAAATTGTCAAAGACTCCAGTCACCCAAGTTATAGACTGTTTTCTCTGCTACCACACGGCAAGCGGTACCGGAGCGCCAAGACTAGGACCAAAAGGCTCCTCAACAGCTTCTACCCCCAAGCCATTAGACTGCTGAACAATTCATAAAAATCGCCACCGGACATATTACACGGGCCTATCTCCTTTTGAGTGTTCCTTGGGGTATCAGCCCCCGCTCTTCCCCAAGCAGGAGGAAGAGGTCAGCATTCCTTCTGCCCAGATGTTTGTCCGCCGCTGTCATCATACCTGGAGGAGAGCCCGGTCGGCCCTCCTCAAGACCACCTCCAGATATCGACAACAAGCGGATCTCCATCGGACCCCGGCTCCCCGGCATCATCTTGGGCAGAAGGTATGGCTATCCACCCGGGAACTGCCCTTCCGGTTGGAATCCCGCAAGTTCTCCCCACGGTTTATTGGCCCATTTCCCATCGACAAAATGATTAGCCCCTCAGCTGTTCGTCTTCTGTTGCCACATACCCTTCGTATACATCCCACCTTTCATGTGTCCAGAGTTAAACCCATGTCTCACAGCCCTTTGTCTCCTGTTTCCAGGCCCACCCCTCTCCCTGTCTCATCGATGGCCAACCGGCTTACACGGTGAGGCGTCTCCTGAAGTTTCGCCTCGGGGCAGGGGGTTCCAGTACCTGGTTGCCTGGGAGGGTTATGGCCCGGAGGAGAGGTGCTGGGTCCCCACCAGGGACATCCTCGACCCAGGCCTCATTGCGGATTTTCAACGCTGACACCCCGGTCAACCAGATATGCGCCCAGGTAGGACACCAGGTGGTGCCCCTAGAGGGGGAGGGGGGGGGTACAGTCACACCCTGATCTGTTTCACCTGTCTTTGTGATTGTCTCCACCCCCCTCCAGATGTCACCCATCTTCCCCATTATCCCCTGTGTATTTATACCTATGTTCTCTGTTTGTCTGTTGCCAGTTTGTCTTGTTTTTCAAGTCAACCAGCGTTTTTCATCTCAGCTCCTGCTTCTCCCCAGTCTCTCTTTTTCGCGCCCTCCTGGTTTTGACCCTTGCCTGCCCTGTCTCTGAGCCCGCCTGCCTGACCACTCTGCCTGCCCCTGACCCTTCCTGCCGTCCTGTACCTTTGCCCCACCTCTGGGTCTTACCTTCAAGCATGATACTTTTAACCCTATCCCAAACCTTAACCCTTACCTTAACCATTCAAAAATAGTAATCCCATGACTCTGGATCAGAAGGTTGTATGTTCGATCCCAGTCATGAACACTGTTCTTTTATTTTTATTAGAAAAAATTATATATACTGTATATGTTTTTTTACTTTTTAACACTTTTTCTCCTCAATTTCGTGATTTCCAATTGGTAGTTACAGTCTTGTCCAATAGCTGAAACTCCCGTACGGACTCCTCCGAAACACAACCACGCCAAGCCTCTCTGCTTCTTGACACACTGCTCGTTTAACCCGGAAGCCAGCCGCACCAATGTGTCAGAGTAAACACCGAACAGCTAGTGACCGAAGTCAGTGTGCATGCGCCCGGCCCGCCACAAGGAGTCGCTAGAGTGCGATGGGACAAGGACATCCCAGCCGGCCTAACCCTCCCCTAACCCAGACGACGCTGGGCCAATTGAGCGCCACCTCATGAGTCTCCCAGTCGCGGTCGACTGCGACACAGCCCGGGTTCGAACCCGGATCTGTAGTGACACCTCTAGCGCTGCGATGCAGTGACGCTGCGCCACTCTGGAGGCATTTTGGGGTTTTAACCCTATCCCGAACCTTAACCCTTACTTACCTTAACCATTCAGAAAGAGTGCCTAAACTTACCCCTTAACTTCAAAATTTGACATTTGGAGAAATGGAGCGATAAAGAGCAGCAGGAGTAAACCCAGTGTGTGAAAAACACTTTGAAATTTGACATTTTGAGCAACATTGAAATTTAATGTTTGGAGAATGTGGATGAAGTTAGACTGTGAGAGTTTGTTGGTATTACCTTATGACTCAGACATTATGAAAATATATTTGTTAGTAATTTTGAAGCTGCAAAAGTGGTCTAATGAAATGTTGAGGTGATTCCATGTCCCTTGTATATTTAATTGTAGGCTATAGGCTACATTAAGATTATTATCTAAGAGCCCTCCAAACCATGTGCTTATGATCATATATTTCGAATAACTTGCATATATTCAAATACATTCAAATATTATTTATTTTTCTGGACCTGTATTTAAATATCAAAGAAAATAGTTGCCTTTTAGTTTAAACTCTATATAAACTACAGTATATTCGACTACCTTAAGTATTTAAAAAGTTGGTATTTTCAAATAAACTACAAAATGCTAAAATATTCTGCCCAGGTCTGCTGGAAACAAACATGATACAAGGTAAATTAGTACCACTACATAGTTTGAATGGGAAGTGCCCTCTGCCTGGGAATACAGGGCTCTTACACCAATAACATGCATGCACGCACATAGACAAAAACATGCTTCCAAACACACACATACACACCAAAATAGAGCAGTGAGGTCAGACAGTGAAACATGAGGGTATTAATGTGGGGCAGTCAGTCACATAGGGCCTCAGACCAGACACACAACAGCAGAGTAATGTCTGATGTGCCTCTCTCTTATCATCACATAACAAGCTAAAGAGAGTGTGAGGGTTGTTGTGTGTCAGCCAAGGTGATTCATCATGACAGCTGTGGAAAATTTGCTTGAATTACTGTGGAAATGAGAGCGTTTTCACAGCATGTCCAACAGCAGCTATTGCGTCTATGTTTGATACATGACAATGTATAAAATCCAAGTCTCCTGCATGCCACAAACAGTGTTAGCTTTCTGAGCTTAAGATTAGACCTTAGGTCCAGGATCTACCGCAAGTCTTCACAGGTATGGTTGCATGTTCACTTATTGTGTGGATGCGTGCATATGTTTGTGTGTGTGTGTATGTGGGTGTACAGTAAGACTCACCATAACCATAAGTGGTCTCATCCAGGGAGGTAGGAGGGGTGTGGAAGAGGTTTTTAATAGGGCAGCCGTCCACATCCAGCCGGGGAAGGGACACTGCGTTCTTGATGATGGGGGAGATGGGAGGGGGTGGCAGGGACAGGTCCTTCGACCCCCCCTTGGGATGCTCTGGTGTCTTCCGAACATGCCGGAGGGTCCGGGAGAAGAAAGCCCCGATCTTGTTGTCAGGACTTGTGACGGAAACATCATCCTCGTTTCCGTTGGCAGCCCCGCCATGATTGCTAAGGAATGAAGTGTCCCCGAACACGTCCCCTCCGCGGCCCACGTGCATGGTGTGACGGAAGTCTCCCAGCGGAGGGCTGATCATGTCCAAGGTGAGGTCACCCTTGAAATGACGTTTACCGTGAGAGCCGGCCACCAGGCCCTTCAGCCCAGGGATCTTCCCCAGGTTCATGGTGATGGCAAAATTACAAAAATCCCTTTAAATCCACTGAAAGTAGGGATGGAAAAGGAATTTAAATATCTTTGGTGAAAGATTTGCTTCAGAAATTCTCCCAGGGGGATTGTGTGGCTCAAAAGTAATGATCGTGATCGTTTAGGTTTTGAATAGAATTCCACCACCAGGTCTTGTAGGGTCAACCTCAGTAATGGAGATGTCTATTGTATTCTCTTGTTATCATGTGCTGTTTGCAATTTCAGTCCCATTTTCTGCTGTTTGTTGTCATCCATATCCAGCTGGATTAAGTGGAGAGAAATGGAGGAAAAAAGTATGCAGCTCAGTTCCTGGAATCCACTGCCAGTTTGAGTGTGGTCAGAGACGCTATGCTCAACAGTTGTTTTAGGCTTTGGGTTTATAAAACATCAGCTTAGGAATAACCCCAGTTTTAGCTGCAAATATCCCTCCTGTGGTTGTACACTGGAACCATTTATTAAAAGAAAGCACAAAACGTTATTCAATTCTCTGTCTAGAAGAGGCTCAAACGCAGCTATAACAGTCCAGTAACCATGAGGGGACTTTCTATGCTAGAGACTGATTTAGTGTAAAGATGTAGAACCAGGTAGGAGATCTGACAGAACACATCACTATCTGGAACATTCAGTCATAAAGTAACTGGATCAGGTTTTTCTAAAGACCCTTGCCTGCTGTTAGTCGTCAAAGTTCCGGGTTTCAAAGTCCACTGTTCTGGAACCTTCTAAATGTAGACCACAGTGACTCTCCTGTCACTGCCCTCGAGAACAAATTAAATGTAAGTCTGTTTTTTTTGTCTGAGAGTTTCAGGGTATTTTGTCTCTCTCTCGTCCTAAGTTTTGTTACAACATGAGTGCTACTTAATCATATCACATATTTCCCCGAAATACATTTGCAAAATCTCTATAAAAGCAGAGCAGAGACCCTCATTCAACACTTACAACTGATCTGACCAGAAGCCCCAAATCTTGTTTTCAAACATGAAAAATATATTCCACCAGAAAAAAACAGTGTTCTATTTTTAGCCCAAAATTCATAAAATACCGACAAATGTACTGATAAGAAAATCACTTAGCTGACTTTTATTGCACAAAATACCCCATTAAGTCAACACTGGCAGGAGGTATGCAAATAATGGACTTTTCCTGTTATCTTTATCCAGCAAAGTAATGGATATTGCTTTCTGTAATAATTTGATAGTGTAACGTACACTGACAAGGTGTTCTTGTTCTTTTTAGAGCTTTCCACTTCAGAGGCCCTCCCACGCGCGATAGCCTGTCTTTATTAATGACTTGGAGCAGACCTCTGAATGGTATTGCTTCAGGGTTAAAGCAGCCTTTTAATTTGCTCCTGACCACAGTCCCAGGCCCTCTCCTTAAGGTCTCCACTGGCTGGCGTTTTAAGAGGGGCAGCTGGTAGCAGCACAGAGGGAGAAAGCACGCCTCATACCACAGACTGGAAAGAGAGAGAGCGAGAGAGAGGAGCGAGAGAGAGATAGAGAGAGCAGTACCAGGGGTCTACTTACCAGACCAACAGACTTCTATTAGGTGTGATGTTGAATTTCAGATGGTCTTAACCTCTCGAGAGCATGAACCAGACACTCATAACCAGACTTCGTATACTTACAGTTCAAGCCACCACCTCAACATCCCTGACTAACTCTCCTGTGTGACTGTGAGCTGCAGACGCAAAAGCAATCATGCAATCCTCAGCTTGTGTGTGAATGTGAAGCAAAGCAGATTCTCTCTCATGGTTGAAAGAAAGAGAAAGAGAGAGAGAGAGAGACTTTTTGACCTCTCGTCTGACTCCCGCAGACACAGCCGGAGCCCGAAGGTTTATCCCCACAGGTCTTTAAGGAACGCTCCTAGATGTCTCCTAAACGTCCCAGCATCCCCCCATACCCTGCTCTGTCCTCCTCCTCTCCTTCTGATCCTTTGTTTTCAGAGTTACGCAAATCCAGCCGCCCACACTCCAGGCATCTGATAGAGCAGGGCTGAAACTGAGCACCAGCTGGTTTCAGAAAAAATAACAAAAACAGAAGTCTCTAAAAGGTAATAAGTTTAATGCAGTAATCCAGGCGGCTGTCTGAGTTTTCAGAAGGAAAAAGGGGGGTCTCCTCAGGGGATTGGTCGTAGACTGGATTAGCCCCTAATCCATGGATCTCTTCTTCCCCTCGCCTGTCCGTAAATACTTTTTTTGGGCTCTCTCCTCCCTCTTTCTGGGCTCTGTTCTGGCACTGACCTCCCTCTCTCTGGGTCTGTGCTGGTTCTCTCCGCCAAGCCTGCTGGTTATCTGCTGGTTGTCTGGGTCTGAGAAGCTACCTTCGCCTGAAAAAATGTTGTCTGCTGTGGGAGAGAGAGAGGGGAGTTGAAGTCAGAAGTTTACATACACTTATGTTGGAGTCATTAAAACTTGTTTTTCAACCACTCCACAAATTTCTTGTTAACAAACTATAGTTTTGGCAAGTCGGTTAGGACATCTACTTTGTGCATGACACAAGTCATTTTTCCAACAATTGTTTACAGACAGATAATTTCACTTATAAGTCACTGTATCACAATTCCAGTGGGTCAGAAGTTTACATACACTAAGTTGACTGTGCCTTTAAACAGCTTGGAAAATTTCAGAAAATGAAGTCATGGCTTTAGAAGCTTCTGATAGGCTAATTGACATAATTTGAGTCAATTGGAGGTGTACCTGTGGATGTATTTCAAGGCCTACCTTCAAACTCAGTGCCTCTTAGCTTGACATCATGGAAAAATCTAAAGAAATCAGCCAAGACCCCAGAAAAAAAAATGTTGACCTCCACAAGTCTGGTCCATCCTTGGGAGAAATTTCCAAACGCCTGAAGGTACCACGTTCATCTGTACAAACAATAGTACACAAGTATAAACACCATGGGACCACGCAGCCGTCATACCGCTCAGGAAGAAGACGCGTTCTGTCTCCAAGAGATGAAGTTACTTTCGTGCGGAAAGTGCAAATCAATCCCAGAACAACAGCAAAGAAACTTGTGAAGATGCTGGAGGAAACAGGTACAAAAGTATCTATATCTTCAGTAAAACGAGTCCTATATCGACATAACCTGAAAGGCCGCTCAGCAAGGAAGAAGCCACTGCTCCAAAACCGCCACAAAAAAGCCAGACTATGGTTTGCAACTGCACATTGGGACAAAGTTCGTACTTTTTGGAGAAATATCCTCTGGTCTGATGAAACAAAAATAGAACTGTTTGGCCATAATGACCATCATTATGTTTGGAGGAAAAAGGGGGAGGCCTGCAAGCCGAAGAATACCATCCCAACCGTGAAGCACGGGGGTGGCAGCATCATGTCGTGGGAGTGCTTTGCTGCAGGAGGGACTGGTGCACTTCACAAAATTGATGGCATCATGAGGTAGGAAAATTATGTGGATATATTGAAGCAACATCTCAAGACAGCAGTCAGGAAGTTAAAGCTTGGTCGCAAATGGGTCTTCCAAATGGACAATGACCCCGAGCATACTTCCAAAGTTGTGGCAAAATGGCTTAAGGACAACAAAGTAAAATTATTGGAGTGGCCATCACATAGCCCTGACCTCAATCCTATAGAAAGTTTGTGGGCAGAACTGAAAAAGCGTGTGCGAGCAAGGAGACCTACAAACCTGACTCAGTTACACCAGCTCTGTCAGGAGGAATGGGCCAAAATTCACCCAATTTATTGTGGGAAGCTTGTGGAAGGCTAACCCGAAACGTTTGACCCAAGTTAAACAATTTAAAGGCAATGCTACCAAATACTAATTGAGTGTATGTAAACTTCTGACCTGCTGGGAATGTGATGAAAGAAATAAAAGCTTAAATAAATTATTCTCTCTACTATTATTCTTACATTTCACATTCTTAAAATAAAGTGGTGATCCTAACTGAACTAAGACAGGGAATTTTTACTAGGATTAAAATGTCAGGAATTATGAAAAACTGAGTTTAAATGTATTTGGCTAAGGTGTATGTAAACTTCCGCTTTCAACTGTAGGTAAGACACACATATAAATATAATGAAAGATAAATCATCTGGCATTTGGAGTGCAGCTGGTACTGACAGTTGTTTTCAAAGTGCAGCTGGTACTGATAGTTGTTTTCAAAGTGCAGCTGGTACTGACAGTTGTTTTCAAAGTGCAGCTGGTACTGACAGTTGTTTTCAAAGTGCAGCTGGTACTGACAGTTGTTTTCAAAGTGCAGCTGGTACTGACAGTTGTTTTCAAAGTGCAGCTGGTACTGACAGTTGTTTTCAAAGTGCAGCTGGTACTGACAGTTGTTTTCAAAGTGCAGCTGGTACTGACAGTTGTTTTCAAAGTGCAGCTGGTACTGACAGTTGTTTTCAAAGTGCAGCTGGTACTGATAGTTGTTTTCAAAGTGCAGCTGGTACTGACAGTTGTTTTCAAAGTGCAGCTGGTACTGACAGTTGTTTTTGTTTGTATTCCATATTTTTTCCCACTCCTTTCCTGCCACTACTCAAGTAGTAACTATATAATAGTTTCTGTTTGACTGTAATTCAACTGGCTAAACATAACGCAAAACTCCAAAATTACACAAGCTGAGTATTAAGGGGGTTTCCCGAATATCTCTTTGGTAGGCTACATCCCAGAACCATCCATCCAATCCACCCCCTCCACCATGTAGCTTCCATACCTGTGAGCCAAGGTGAGGGATGGTGGATGTTCACTGCCTGGCCTGTGAGGTATGGTATGGCTACATCCCAAATGGCACCATATTACTTATATAGTCAGGTCAAAAGTAGTGCACTATGTAGTGAATAGGGTTCCATTTGGGACGCACTGTAGATGTAAACCAGAGAAGTCAGGCTCTAATAGGAGCCGTGTGTGTGTGAACACATTCCTGGGAGCAACATCACTGGACTCTCTCTCTCTCCATTACAACCATCACAACAGACAGAGAAGAAAAGAACCCAACCACATCCCTGATTAGAAACACCTTTAGGTCTGATCCCGCTTCCCTTCTCTGAGGCTGGCTGTGTTACAGTACTGTATGAAGATCTCATGGTTTGGAGAGATACAGTTGGCACACACACATGCAAAAAAAAACACACGGCTAGATCAATGGACTGGAGAGATACTGTACTGTACTCTCAATCATCATTTATTGAATCGAATGAGTCAAGATTTTATACAGAATTATGTTTTGTTGGTTATACCAACCAGCATTTGACCCCTCTCCTCCTTTCCAAACTCCGGTCCTATTGTAAGTCCCGTACTCACTAACTAAGTTAACCAGGTGAACAAACATACAAGATAAGGCTGCATTTTTTCACTCCCCCGCCACATCCAAATAATTTATCTTCCCCTTAGCTGTGCTCTATTTGAATCCAAGGAAAATAGAGCAACACTTCCCCTAAGCCAATCATTTTTTTAATGCTTCTTCAACAAACATCCATAGGCTCTTGAAGAATCTATCCTTCCTTCATTCTTTGTCCTCCTTTTCCCCCCTTTCAGCGCTCTCTCCCACCTCCCTCACTCTCTCTCTACCCCTCTTTCTCTCGATTTGTCATTTGCTATGCTGTTGTGGACAGACTTTGAGGGGGTCAGGGAAGGAATGAGTCAGGCCCATTTGGTGACATTGACAGGCCATGATGGAGCATGTATCCCCTACCCTTTATGTGTGGCAACCAAGACACCAACAACAAGTAGCCTCAGGTGTTAAAACAGACAGTGCGCCCATACTGGGAGTTCACGCCTCCTAAACTGAACTCTTTCCTGGCTGCGTTAATCAAAGATGGTGGATAAATGAAGATAGTTCACTCAGGCCGTTTACCATTGAATTATTTTCTGTCTGCTTAACGGGATGGCTCTCCCATAGACACCAATGCGATAGCATCTGAGTCTGGTCTGATTAGGTCATTGACTTCAATGTAAGCAGAAAAAAACCTGCGAGTGGGGTGTCTCGCCTCCTCTTCTGTCTCTGGCGTCAATGACACAGGTCACATTGGAGGAAGGAGGGGCACAGGTACAATTGTCCAGAGTTAAAATGAAGGAATCTCATTGGATGAGGCCAACAGGGAAGGAATGCCCCAACTCTACATTCCAATACCTCATCGTCAGGTTCTGATTCTAGGTGTTTGCTTGGTTATTCTGGTTCAATATGCATGAGTAAGGCCGGCAGCAGGTCAAAATTGAAAAACAAAAATCAATAGAGGCATGCGATGGTCAAACAGGTCTACTGTGGCCATGCGTGAGCTAGAGTTGATCCAGCAGACCTGCCTGGTGTTGCAGGCAGAGCGCCAGGAAACCATTGCTATTATCACAGAGCCTGCCCTCTTCATTGATCTGTCTTGTGTGTGAAGCTAACACGCTCTCCAACCAATTGTATTGGCTGATCTCCCTAATGAGGTCAGAGTAATGAGAGCTCTGTTATGTGGTGTTGCTACCCTTGACATGTGGAGCAGGGGCTGCATCATTAACTTGTCAATATGTGAGTCAGGGGGTCCCCTACAGTTTAATAACCATGCTGTTAAACAAGTCATTTTAATGAATAGTTGAATCCTCAATGGTAAATGTTCTGATTCACCCCATAAAACATCAGATGAGCATATGCAGAATGCAGACCACAGGAGAGGATAGATTCATATAATTTGTGGACAATATTTTTGATCTGCTAAGACCTAAGCATAGACCAGTGATATATTGCAACACAAGCAACCCTAAATATAATGCAGGACAGATTATGTTTCATGCCAAATGATCTATGGACAGTCACCCACAAAACCTTTAGCACAATAACACATGTGCATGTTAGGCTACAGTTAGGCTACAGAGCCATAGAACCGTATACATCGGCAGCCTATGGCTCATAATTTCAGATATCAAATATGATGACTTGATTGTGAATAGACAGCAAGAGAACATTAAACAATTGAACAACAAAAAAGTTTTCCTCCATACTTTATTTTCAGTTGACACAGAGTCTATTGATATTTGAGAGATTACATTTATAGAAGGCTAATTAATAGCCTTAATATTTATACAAGACAAGAAGAAAAAAGTTGAGCGTAAAGAAAAACTTACCTGGGCAAGTAGACTGAGACGTTCACACAGTTAGGATACGATTAAAAACCAGTACTTTTTATGATAACCCCAAAAATCCGTATTTATAATGAAGTATCATGAAGTAGTGTGAGTTCTAGTAGCCGGTCTTGTAACCGGACAGTACTGCTAGCGCGTTGAGCTTCAGTAGAATGAGCTTGAGTAGGCGGTGAAGAATGGGGCGGGCTACTCAAAAACTGATGACGGGGCCATCATCGAATCAGCAGCAGCGAAGCAGGCAAGAGGAATTTACTGTATGAAGTAGCTAGTGATACGCGGGTTGACTCATAACCTGCAGTCCCGCAGTTATATGCAGGTTTAGGGTCAAACAGGCTATAATTTCGTTAATTTGGAGTATCATTTATGTTTTATTTTACGTATTCACAAAAATCCATTATGTTATTACTTTTTACTTTGTTTTGCTTTAGGCTTATTTAATCATGCTTTAAATTCATTTAATCTAGAAAATGCTCCAATTGGTGCACAAATTCAAAACTTAAGTAGTATTTTTCTTTGCTTTTAAAAGATGCCACATAAAGACATAGAGCCATAGAAACAACATTTAAAAAATATCCTATACCATACCTGTTACATCTGCAAATAGACAGGGAGAGATACTGGAAGAAAAAAGAGAAGGGAGAAGTGATATCTATCTCTGAGCTTACAAAGCAAGAACAAAGAAGCAAGAGGAGGCCATGGAAATGTAACCAATGGAATAGAAGACAGACTTTAAAGAGAACAGTTGCAATGGAGACCTACCTATCAGGAGACACACCACCTCAGTCACCAGATGATTTGCAGCCAGAACACGAGGCCAACATACCTGCCCCTAACTTACCTGCCCCTAACTTACCTGCCCCTGATGCACGCCCTGATACCCCTTTCTCATCTGCAACAGGAATGAGAAGTCGAATACTTGCTGGAAGGAAAAAGGTTGGAAGAGGTTGCTCAAAAACATACAGAGATCTTAGTATGACAAATGTCAAACTTGATCAAACTTTACAGAAAGCTGAGGAAAAAAAGTATGATCAACTGATGAAGAAAATGGAGAGACAAGATTCCACAAAGACAAAGTCAAAACAGCAAATGAAGGGAACTCCGAAGAACTTGAGAAGGATTTTATTGTTTCAAAATGCCACCATTGCAGAGCTAAAGCAAAAGTATCAAAAAATGCGGAGTGCAAACAAGTGGATTCAAAAATGCTCACAGGCAACATCCTGAGAAAGTACGGCCTGGTCAAAGGGCAAATGAAAACAGGCCAACAAGTCTTCAATACTCCAGGAAAAAGCAGTGCAACATAATTACCAAAGCTACAGAAGAGAAAATCACTAGATTCTATGAACGTGATGTCAACAGTAGAGCAACAACAGGGAAAAAGCACACACTAACGAGAACAAGAAGAAAAAGTAGAAGTGCTTCTTGAATGGCAAAACCGGAGTGCCAAGTCTGGGACCAAAAGGCATCTGAACAGCTTCTACCCTCAAGCCATAAGACTGCTCATTTACATTGATCCCTTTTATTATTTATTTACTTATCTTTATCACTCATCACTGTCAAACGCTCCCTAAAACACTTCAGCGAGCAGGCCTTTATAATCGACCTGGCCCGGGTATCCTGAAAGGATATTGACCTCATTCTGTCAGTAGAGGATGCCTGGATATTTTTTTTTTATGCTTTCCTCACCATCTTAAATAAGCATGCCTCATTCAAAAAATGTAGAACTAAGAACAGATATAGCCCTTGGTTCACTCCAGAACTTACTGCTCTTGACCAGCACAAAAACATCCTGTGGCGTTCTGCATTAGCATCGAATAGCCCCTGTGATATGCAACTTTTCAGGGAAGTTAGGAACAAATATACACAGGCAGTTAGGAAAGCGAAGACTAGCTTTTTCAAACAGAAATTTGCATCCTGTAGCAAAAACTCCAAAAAGTTCTGGGACATTGTAAAGTCCATGGAGAATAAGAGCACCTCCTCCCAGCTGCCCACTGCACTGAGACTAGGAAACACTGTCACCACCGATAAATCTACGATAATTGAGAATTTCAATAAGCCTTTTTCTACGGCTGGTCATGCTTTCCACCTGGCTACCTATACACCGGTCAACAGCTCTGCACCTTCCACAGCAACTTGCCCAAGGCTCCCCCATTTCTCCTTCACCCAAATCGAGATAGCTGATGTTCTGAAAGAGATGCAAAATCTGGACCTACAAATCAGCCGGGCTAGACAATCTGGACCCTCTCTTTCTAACATTATCCGCCACAATTGTTGCAAGCCCTATTATCAGTCTGTTCAACCTCTCTTTCGTATCGTCTGAGATCCCTAAAGATTGGAAAGCTGCCGCGGTCATCCCCCTCTTCAAAGGGGGTGACACTCTAGACCCAAACTGTTACAGACCTATATCTATCCTACCCTGCCATTCTAAAGTCTTCGAAAGCCAAGTTAACAAACAGATCACTGACCAAAATGACTGCCTCGCCTGGTTCACCAACTACTTCTCAGATAGAGTTCAGTGTGTCAAATCAGAGGGCCTGTTGTTCGGACCTCTGGCAGTCTCTATGGGGGTGCCACAGGGTTCAATTCTCGGGCTGACTCTCTTCTCTGTATACATCAATGATGTCGCTCTTGCTGCTGGTGATTCTCTGATCCACCTCTATGCAGACGACACCATTCTGTATACTTCTGGCCCATCTTTGGACACTGTGTTAACAAACCTCCAGACAAGATTCAATGCCATACAACACTCCTTCCATGGCCTCCAACTGCCCTTAAATGCAAGCAAAACTAAATGCATGCTCTTCAACCGATTGCTGTCCGCACCCGCCCGCCCGTCTCGCATCACTACTCTGGACGGTTCTGACTTAGAATATGTGGACAACTACAAATACCTACAGTGAGGGAAAAAAGTATTTGATCCCCTGCTGATTTTGTACGTTTGCCCACTGACAAAGAAATTATCAGTCTATCATTTTAATGGTAGGTTTATTTGAACAGTGAGAGACAGAATAACAACAAAAAAATCCAGAAAAACGCATGTCAAAAATGTTATAAATTGATTTGCATTTTAATGAGGGAAATAAGTATTTGACCCCCTCTCAATCAGAAAGATTTCTGGCTCCCAGGTGTCTTTTATACAGGTAACGAGCTGAGATAAGGAGCACCCTCTTAAAGGGAGTGCTCCTAATCTCAGCTTGTTACCTGTATAAAAGACAGCTGTCCACAGAAGCAATCAATCAATCAGATTCCAAACTCTCCACCATGGCCAAGACCAAAGAGCTCTCCAAGGATGTCAGGGACAAGATTGTAAACCTACACAAGGCTGGAATGGGCTACAAGACCATCGCCAAGCAGCTTGGTGAGAAGGTGACAACAGTTGGTGCGATTATTCGCCAATGGAAGAAACACAAAAGAACTGTCAATCTCCCTCGGCCTGGGGCTCCATGCAAGATCTCAGCTCGTGGAGTTGCAATGATCATGAGAACGGTGAGGAATCAGCCCAGAACTACACGGGAGGATCTTGTCAATGATCTCAAGGCAGCTGGGACCATTGTCACCAAGAAAACAATTGGTAACACACTACGCCGTGAAGGACTGAAATCCTGCAGCGCCCGCAAGGTCCCCCTGCTCAAGAAAGCACATATACATGCCCGTCTGAAGTTTGCCGATGAACATCTGAATGATTCAGAGGACAACTGGGTGAAAGTGTTGTGGTCAGATTTGACCAAAATGGAGCTCTTTGGCATCAACTCAACTCGCCGTGTTTGGAGGAGGATGAATGCTGCCTATGACCAAAAGAACACCATCCCCACCGTCAAACATGGAGGGGGAAACATTATGCTTTGGGGGTGTTTTTCTGCTAAGGGGACAGGACAACTTCACCACATCAAAGGGACGATGGACGGGGCCATGTACTGTCAAATCTTGGGTGACAACCTCCTTCCCTCAGCCAGGGCATTGAAAATGAGTCGTGGATGAGTATTCCAGCATGACAATGACCCAAAACACACGGCCAAGGCAACAAAGGAGTGGCTCAAGAAGAAGCACAGTAAGGTCCTGGAGTGGCCTAGCCAGTCTCCAGACCTTAATCCCATAGAAAATCTGTGGAGGGAGCTGAAGGTTCGAGTTGCCAAACATCAGCCTCGAAACCTTAATGACTTGGAGAAGGTCTGTAAAGAGGAGTGGGACAAAATCCCTCCTGAGATGTGTGCAAACCTGGTGGCCAACTACAAGAAACGTCTGACCTCTGTGATTGCCAACAAGGGTTTTGCCACCAAGTACTAAGTCATCTTCTGCACATCTATGTGTTTAATTGCTAAATTGTAATTATTTCGCCACTATGGCCTATTTATTGCCTTACCTCCCTAATCTTACAACATTTGCACACACTGTATATAGACTTTTGTATTGTGTTATTGACTGTACGTTTGTTTATCCCATGTGTAACTCTGTGTTGTTTGTGTCGCACTGCTTTGCTCTATCTTGGCCAGGTCGCAGTTGTAAATGAGAACTTGTTCTCAACTAGCCTACCTGGTTAAATAAAGGTGACATAAAAAAATAAATAAATGATCTTCATTGTTTTGCCCTGACTCTATAGACTCTACCCAGACACTCACACATACTGCACTGACATTCCACACACACACACACACACACACACACACACACACACACACACACACTTCACATATGCTGCTGCTACTCTGTTTATTATATATCCTGATTGCCTAGTCACTTTTACCCCTACCAACATGTACATACTGTATTCCCTCAATTACCTGAACTACCTCGTACCCTTGCACATTGACTCCGTACTGGTACTCCTTGTATATATAGCCTTGTTATTGTTTTTATTGTGTTATTATTTCCTTTTTTTAATTAGCAAATATTTGTCTTAGTTTTTAAACTCAGCATTTTGGAGAATCGGCTGTTAAGTAAGAATTTCACTGCATGTGACCAATACCATTTAATTTGATTTGATCCACTGAGGCAAAAAGGACAATGCCGGAGTTGAGGTGGTAAAAGAGGATAATAGCAGTGCTGGCTATGTTATGTGTGATGATGTCACGTCCTGACCAGTAAAGGGGTCTTTTGTCATTGTGTCATGTCCTGGCCAGTATATAAGGTTAATTGTTTTGTAGTTTGGTCCGGGCGTGACAGAGGGTATTTGTTTTATGTGGTTCAGGGTGGTGTGTTTGTTCAAAGGGGGTGTTTGATTTAGTATTTCCGGGGTTTTGGTTTATAGTCTGTTTATGTATTTCTATGTCTAGTCTGGTGAGTGTGTTTCTATGTTGGTTAATTGGGGTTGGGACTCTCAGTTGAAGGCAGGTGTTGTCTATCTGCCTTTGATTGAGAGTCCCATATATAAGGGTGTGTTTGTGATTTGTGGGTGATTGTTCTGTGTTCAGCCCTAGGCTTTGCCAGACTGTTTTGTTGTTCGTTCGTTTTCATGTTTTGGAGTGTTCTTTTGATAGTTAAATAAAAGTCAAAATGAGCATACACGTACCTGCTGCGTATTGGTCTACCTTTTCCGACGATGATTTCGTTATATCGTCTGAAGACGAAGAAACATGTGACAGAATCACCCACCACTCAAGGACCAAGCAGCAGAGGAAGGAGCAGACGGCGTTCGAGTTGGACTGGCGGGAGAAGTGGACTTGGGAAGAAATTCTGGACGGGGCCGGACCTTGGCATCAGGCTGGGGATTATCAGCGCCCGCAGTGGGAAATTGAGGCAGCCAAGGCGGAGAGGCGATGGTACGAGGCCAGAGACGCGCTGAGGGAGAAGCACGAGAGGCACCCCCAAGAAATTTTTTTGGGGGGGCACACGGGTAGTTTGGCTAGGCGAAGGAAGAGCCGGAAGCCAGCTAACCGTGGTTATATGGAGGAGCGTATGAGGTGGGGAGCGCCATGTTTTGCTGAGAAGCGCACTATCTCACCCATACGCACGCACAGTCCGGTGCGAGTTATTCCAGCCCCTCGCAGGTGCCGTGCTAGAGCGGGCATCCAGCCTGGTAGGAGGATGCCTGCGCAGCGCATCTGGTCGCCGGTACGCCTCCGAGGACCAGGCTACCCAACTCCCGCTCTACGCACGGCTACCATCAGGCCCCTGCACAGCCTAGTCTGCCCTGTACAAGCACTCCGCTCGTACAGGACTACTAGTTCCATCCAGCCAAGGCGGGTTGTGCAGGAGGTAAGATCTAGACCGGCTGTGCGCCTCCATAGCCCTGGGTTTCCAGCTCCTGTCTCTCGTGCGGACCCGGAAGTGCGTCCACCCAGTCCGACTCGTCCTGTTCCCGCTCCCCGCACTAAACGGCAAGTGCGTAAACCCAGCCTCGCCAGTCAACAGTCGTCGGAGCTGCCCGCCAGTCAACAGTCGTCGGAGCTGCCCGCCAGTCAACAGTCGCCGGAGTGGTCAGACTGCGCTGAACTGCCGGAGTGGCCAGACTGCCCAGACTGTCCCGAGTGGCCAGACTGCCCAGACTGTCCCGAGTGGCCAGACTGTCCCGAGTGGCCAGACTGTCCCGAGTGGCCAGACTGTCCCGAGTGGCCAGACTGCCCAGACTGTCCCGAGTGGCCAGACTGCCCAGACTGTCCCGAGTGGCCAGACTGCCCAGACTGTCCCGACTGCCCAGACTGTCCCGACTGCCCAGACTGTCCCGAGTGGCCAGACTGCCCAGACTGTCCCGAGTGGCCAGACTGCCCAGACTGTCCCGAGTGGCCAGACTGCCCAGACTGTCCCGAGTGGCCAGACTGCCCAGACTGTCCCGAGTGGCCAGACTGTCCCGAGTTGCCAGACTGTCCCGAGTTGCCAGACTGTCCCGAGTTGCCAGACTGCCCAGACTGTCCCGAGTTTCCAGACTGCCCAGACTGCCCCGAGTTGCCAGACTGCCCCGAGTTGCCAGACTGCCCCGAGTTGCCAGACTGCCCCGAGTTGCCAGACTGCCCCGAGTTGCCAGACTGCCCAGACTGTCCCGAGTTGCCAGACTGCCCAGACTGTCCCGAGTTGCCAGACTACCCAGACTGTCCCGAGTTGCCAGACTGCCCAGACTGTCCCGAGTTGCCAGACTGCCCCGAGTTGCCAGACTGCCCCGAGTTGCCAGACTGCCCAGACTGTCCCGAGCTGCCAGACTGTCCCGAGCTGCCAGACTGCCCAGACTGTCCCGAGCTGCCAGACTGCCCAGACAGCCTGGAACGGCCTGAGCCGGAGCCACCTCCAAAAATAGGTGGGTTGGGGAGGGGGGGTGTAGCACAGTGCCGTCGTTGACGGCAGCCACCCTCCCTTCCCTCCCTTCAGTAAGGGGGAATTTTTCTTTTGGGTATTGTTTGGGGGTATTTTTTTTTTTGTTAAGGTGCTTCCGGGGTAGCACCTTTAAGGGGGGGGGGTACTGTCACGTCCTGGCCAGTATATAAGGTTAATTGTTTTGTAGTTTGGTCAGGGCGTGACAGAGGGTATTTGTTTTATGTGGTTCAGGGTGGTGTGTTTGTTCAAAGGGGGTGTTTGATTTAGTATTTCCGGGGTTTTGGTTTATAGTCTGTTTATGTATTTCTATGTCTAGTCTGGTGAGTGTGTTTCTATGTTGGTTAATTGGGGTTGGGACTCTCAGTTGAAGGCAGGTGTTGTCTATCTGCCTTTGATTGAGAGTCCCATATATAAGGGTGTGTTTGTGTTTGTGATTTGTGGGTGATTGTTCTGTGTTCAGCCCTAGGCTTTGCCAGACTGTTTTGTTGTTCGTTCGTTTTCATGTTTTGTTGTTTTGGAGTGTTCTTTTGATAGTTAAATAAAAGTCAAAATGAGCATACGCGTACCTGCTGCGTATTGGTCTACCTTTTCCGACGATGATTTCGTTATATCGTCTGAAGACGAAGAAACATGTGACACATTGTAGTATGGTCAGGGCGTGGCAGGGGGTGTTTGTTTTGTGTGTTTTGGGGTTTTTGGTCTAGGGGATGTTGGTTCTAGTTTTCATTTTCTATGTTTCGTTTTCCAGGTTTGGCCAAGTGTGGTTTCCAATCAGAGGCAGGTGTCTTTCGTTGTCTCTGATTGGAAGCCATACTTAGGCAGCCTGTTTTCCGTTGGGTTTTGTGGGTGGTTATTTTCCGTTATAGTCTGTGAACCTTACGGAACTGTTTGCAGTCGTTTGTTTTTTTCTTTGTTTAAGTGTTCTCTTGAAATAAACAGGTAAGAATGAGCACTATACCCACTGCGCCTTGGTCTGTCCTTAATGACGCCTGTGACAGATGACTGAGGCGTGCTATACAAATTCGACAGTCAGAAGACGAGGACTTCAAATAGGCCTATGGCACGTCAAGGGAACGGTAGCCTACTGTTCAGATGGGTTAAATGGAAATCTGGACACTGACTGTAGTAGGTCTATAATTTGTGCAGAATTAAAAATCTTGGGAGATTGGAAATTATACAGACAATTACATTGATAGAAGCCACAATCTATCTGCAATATTAATACTGATATACCCCCTAAAAAAAATATATATATATACACTACCGTTCAAAAGTTTGTGGTCACTTAGAAATGTCCTTGTTTTTGAAAGAAAAGGTCATTTCTTTTGTCCATGAAAATAACATCAAATTGATCAGAAATACAGTGTAGACATTGTTAATGTTGTAAATTACTATTGTAGCTGGAAACGGCAGATTTTTTGGGAATATCTACATAGGCGTACAGAGGCCCATTATCAGCAACCATCACTCCTGTGTTCCAATGGCACGTTGTGTTAACTAATCCAAGTTTATAATTAAAAGGCTAATTGATCATTAGAAAACCCTTTTGCAATTATGTTAGCACAGCTGAAAACTGTTGTTCTGATTAAAGAAGCGATAAAACTGGCCTTTAGACTAGTTGAGTATCTGGAGCATCAGCATTTGTGGGTTCGATTACAGGCTCAAAATGGCCAGAAACAGAACTTTCTTCTGAAACTCGTCAGTCTATTCTATGAGAAATGAAGGCTATTCCATGCGAGAAATTGCCAAGAAACCGAAGATCTCGTACAATGCTGTGTACTACTCCCTTCACAGAACAGCGCAAACTGTCTCTAACCAGAATAGAAAGAGGAGTGAGAGGCCCCGGTGCACAACTGAGCAAGAGGACAAGTACATTAGAGTGTCTAGTTTGAGAAACAGACACCTCACAAGTCCTCAACTGGCAGCTTCATTAAATTGTACCCGCAAAACACCAGTCTCAATGTCAACAGTGAAAAGGCAACTCCAGGATGCTGGCCTTCTAGGCAGAGTTGCAAACTCAGACTGGCCAATAAAAATAAAAGATTAAGATGAGCAAAAGAACACAGACACTGGACAGAGGAACTCTGCCTAGAAGGCCAGCATCCTGGAGTCGCCTCTTCGCTGTTGACATTGAGACAGGTGTTTTGCAAGTACTATTTAATGAAGCTGCCAGTTGAGGACTTGTGAGGCATATACATATACACAGTAATGAAACCAATTTCCAGTTTCCAATGCTGACATGTTCAACAGGATACTACGTTCTTATCAACAGGAACACAGAAGTATCCTGAAGATGGTCTTCAAAGTATTTTATGTCGGCCGCTAAGTAGTAACAACTCCCAGGTGGCCTGAGCTTCTGGCAAGGCTGTTCGAGTTTTGATGACACCCACTCTTCATGTTTTACACACACACACAAACACAAACACACCACCTCCGTAGAACTGTAAAAACCAAGTAAACACCCTTCCTCATCTCATCACTTAAATGTAGGACAAAGTTTCCCCTCAGTGCTGATCTATGGTCAGTTTTGCTTTTCACCTCCACATGTTTATGGCTGTAGTCCTGTCGAACAATAAGCTGATCCAAATCTGTGCCTAGCAACAATGTCTACCCCAAGCCTTCGCTGAGGTGTCTGCCTGGCCATTGTGGATCACACACTTGTATCAGTTTAAACAAATAGGTTAGGGCATGTGAGGATGGCAGGGCTGTATATGGTCTGTGCTGTGTTCAGCTGCCACCTCTACCCACGTTTCTCTGATTCAAATGGTGTGGCATGAGACGTTGACAAGGCTGGTACTTATACAAACCACTTGCTGTGCACAGCTCTAGGTGTCTTAAACCAAAGTTGACTTTTTTTCACCCCCAAACTAGGTTCAATGCCTGATCGATATTGTGATCTATCTTGTGACAAGGAGCATTGTGACATCAGCAATTTGAAGTAAACCGATCCGGCTTTCCAATCTGGTTTAACATGGGATGGATGAAGGGATAGCATCAGGCTTAAGCCTACTTCTTTTTCTTTCTCTCTCATATTTCTCATCTCTCCCTCTGTGTTTCTTTATTCTGTTGCCTTTGCATAAGCTCATACTCTATCTTCCAATCCATCTATTTGGGTCTGTTTTCTCCTTCTTTTCTCACAGGCTATCCCTGAGTCCCTCTGTACTACCCCCACCCCCTCCGTCCCCGTCCCCCGTCCCCTCCGTCCCAAGATAAACAACCCCGTGCTGAAGCATGCCAGCTATTTGTCCAAAAAAGCCCACAGATTTTGGACACTGTTCAGATATATGGGTCCCCACAGGGAGGCAAGATTACAAATGTAATCCTTTTTATTTTTCTCTCTGTCTCCCTTTGTCTGACTAGCTCTTTCATTCCCTCACTCTCTCAGATGAGGTTTAAGTCAATCATTCAAAGGGCCCTGTGGACTCACAATTTGCGTAATTATCACACCCAGTACCGTAATACTGGCACCCTTACATTTGACCTGCACACCCTCTCCATAGCTCAGCAGTTATACTGTATCAAGTCCCCCTCTCCCTCATTGTTTAACAATCACTGACATGTTTCTATGACTGGCCAGGGGTTTCAACACTCTCCCTAAATTATCATAAGGGGAAAACCTCTGGTTCTCAGGCTTCAAAGCTATGGCTAAACTTCAGTATAGTCCCACAGGAGCTCACACACATAAGCATGCACAGACACACACAGTCACCCACACACACTTTAACAACACAGTTGGCGGTAACACACTACATTCTCTTTTAGGTTTGGATAATTGTCTTGATTGTTTTTTTTTTTTTGTGGTCTTTGGTACTTGGCTTGACATTAAACACTCTCTGTCTGTCTGCATCTCTTTACCCTCTGTCTGCCTCTCTCTCCTCTCTCCCTCCTTGTGTTACGGCCCATCAGCACTGTGTACCAGCTGTGCGATAGTGTGCGATGACAGCAACCTCCGTCCTCCAAGCACAGTAACCAGCCGGCGAGGCGAGCTACTGTCAGACCACAGCATCCTACACGCACACACACGCACACACACACACACACACACACACACACACACACACACACACACACACACACACACACACACACACACACACACACACACACACACACACACACACACAAACACGGTATCCCGTGTTTAGACTGGGCCACCATTCCTATATAGAGATACAGATAACTGTTTGGCTTCCTGAGCATGTTGAGGGTGTAATTACACAATAACCAGAGCAACAATAACCGAGAGAGAGAGAGAAGGGAGATAGAGAGAGGTTGAGGCCAAGAACCAAAGAGAGACAAACGTGCCTCACAGGTTTTCATTTTTAGTGGACTGACTTTGTGTTTTGTTTTTGGGTTCTTTGGTAGGGGGAGGTGTGTACATGGCTGTGTGTATGTCTGGTTCATAGTATTAGCCCATGTTGTCTCCTGTTGTCTCCTGAGTTTTGTGTTTGGAAGTGTAAATGTGCCAATCTTTTCCAAACCTTTGCTTGTGATTTGTGTCTTGAGTTTGTGTCATTGTAATTGGATAGAAGAACAGTTTGGATATTCTTACATTCTTCAAGGGGCCAGTAAAATGTGATAAATATATCACAAACAGAACAGGGATGTCTTTCCAGGAAATGACTTTCACAGTATAGCAGGTCTGCCAGCTATGTTGAAACCCTTTTACCAAACGCCTCCTCACATTTTTTGTTAAATTTAATGATTTACTTCAGGATTTAGCAGGATGCTTATCTTACTGTATCATTTAAAATGTTCCGGTAATAAGCAACTTTACAAATGTATATGTAATGGTTTGAAAAAAAATGGTGTTGCAAATGGTCCAGCAACAGTTTGCTAATAACATAGACACACCGTTTGGGGCAGATCTTGGACTGGGTCTACTACTAATAAGTGCCATGATGAGACTATGTTTTAAATTGCAATTTACACCACAAATGTAACTTAACTTAGTTCAATTCAAATGATACCACTAACCAATATCTTCATATCTTTATTGCAGTGAATGCTTAATTGTGGGCTTAACAACTGTTTTCAATTACTCATCTAGAGCTGCAATGAGGTTCCATGTTGAGGTCCAAACTAATTTGACTCCTAAAATAACAGCAACTACTGTGTTTTTCAGCCCTCTGAGGGAGGGAGAAGTCTGGAGGGACCACAGGTATAGTACATCTTCTCCAGGAGTATGGCACAGGGTTTGATATGTTTTGGAGTGACTTACTGCAGTCACAGTGAAATCTTAGTGGCCAGATGAAAAATCCCCAAATTCTTGTTTTCATGAAGTCTGTATCCTGACCTACTCTTTCCTTTCCTATACTGCCATGGGCTTAGTGTAGGAAAGGTTTGTGTGTGTTTGTGTGTGTACTTGCGTGTGTGTGCAAGTGTGTGCGTATTTATATGTTTACATTCACATCATGAAAGAAACTTCTCTATATCAACTTTCTGTTTTTCTAGTCTCTGAACAGCAGGGACATCAACAGTTAACATGTTGGGTAATTTTCTTCTTCTTTTGTTTTCCCAGAAAGCAAATATTTATGTAATGGAGCAGTCAGAGCAGCCAAAGCATAGACCCAGAGACCCTTGGCCATGCAGCCGCGGTATTTGAGCTCTATTAGGAGCTGGAGAGCAGAGCTGGATTTGGTTATTATAAATCCCAGATGTTGCCTTCAGAAGGGAAGGTGGGAGGTGGAGGGGATGTACAGGAGAGGCCTGTATCCCTGGTACCCAGTCTATATCCCTGAGGCCAGTGATCTGCTGTGGAACCTCTCTGGGTGGATGGTGCCTGTACGCACAGATCTAGGATCAGTTTACATTCCTCAAATCCTTACCTTGGATTATGACCAAACAAGCTACATGGGCTACTATTGAATATCACAGTCTTGGTTTCATTTTAAAACCCTCATCCGCCCATTTATCTCTATGTACCCACACCCAAGCACAATTGCATGTGGCTTTTTCTCAGGTCAAGGTGCGACGTTGATTAGCTTCTTCTAGGAAACAAGACCCCTGTAGGCACACGGTTCCTCCAGTGATGCAGTAGTGAGGTAGGGATGGAGGTGTAGCTGTTGGTATTTGTTTGGACTGTGTCCCTATTTCCGTGAATTCTGACCTGGAAGGAAATGTGGCGGGGACCAGAGACAATGGGCTATTATAAGGTCCAGCAATATGCTCATGCAAGACTAAAACAGGAAAACGGACTGAAACACACACACACACCCACACTCTCTCTCTCTCTCTCAAAAGACCCACACACTCACAAACAGAAATCGTCTGACACATACCTCACAGTCTCCAAATAGCTTTGAATCTCTCCCACAATAGATATTTTATCCTTTCGTACCCATCCTAAACAAATGGATCATCCCAGTCCCAACCCTCCTCTCTTTTGTTGTAAAGGTGACGTGTCTGAGTTCACAGGACTATGCTGAGACTCCAGGTCCCAGTTATCAGGGATCTTATGGAAAAAGCCAGTGTTGTCCTCTAAGCCTGTATCTGTCCATGTGATAAGAGAGAGAAGGGGAGCTTAGCTACATAAACTGTATGTGTTTATTTAGTTTGAGCCGTATATCCGAGGAGCAGGGGACAGGAGGGGTCAAGAGCGTGTGTCTGTGTCTGGAGTGGAGCAGTGTGTGTAGCCAGGTGTGTAGCAGACACATAAAGGGTCAGCCTCTCAGGCCAGTGGTCCACAGATTATTATTATTTTTATTTAATTTAGGCAAGTCAGTTAAGAACAAGTTCCTATTTACAATGATGTCCTACCCCGGCCAAACCCAGACAACACTGTGCCAATTGTGCTCCGCCCTATGGGACTCCCAATCACAACCAGATGTGATTCCGCCTGGATTCGAACCAGGGACTGTAGTGTTGCCTCTTGCACTGAGATGCAGTGCCTTAGACGACCTCGCCACTCAGGAGCCCAAAAGTCATGATCACAGACATTCCTCATAGCATGCACAGTGGCGCACGCACGCGCACACACACACACACACACAAACCAGGCACACTCTTGACTCCTCCCTGCGTGCAAAAGACATGCAACATACTGAAATGTAATGTGTGTGTTTGTATGTCAGTCAACATGTGGATAACACTCTCTCCCATTCTGTTTTTGGAGACAGTGTCTGTGTGTTTGTATTCACCTCAGAGTAATTAGTACTCAACATGTGGTGAAGAGTGGCATCTTAACAGTAGAGTGTGTGTTTGTATTTGTCACGCCCTGACCATAGAGAGCCCTTGGTTCTCTATGGTGTAGGAGGTCAGGATGTGACTAGGGGGTGTTCTAGTTTATATTGTCTATGTTGGTGTTTTGTATGGTTTCCAATTAGAGGCAGCTGGTAATCTTTGCCTCTAATTGGGGATCATATTTAGGTAGCCGTTTTTCCACCTGTGTTTGTGGGATATTGTTTTTGAGAGAGTGCATGTAGCACTTCAGTACTGCATGGTTGTTGGTTGCGGTTTGGTTAGGTTAAGTTTCACTAAAATAAAGATGTGGAACTCCAATCACGCTGCGCTTTGGTCCGTCTCTCCACACGACCGTGACAGTATTCACCTCAGAGTAATTAGTACTCAACATGTGGTGAAGAGTGGCATCTTAACAGTAGAGTGTATTTGAACAGTGGGCATGTAAGTTGAAAAAGAGGCATGCGGTCACCCATTCTGTGGTGGGGGTAGAGATTGGCCATTTTTCTATTCAACAACGAGGGCGCTAAAAGGTCCTTGCTCTCCAGAATTATAGAAACAACCAACAAACGTTTTGTTGCCATGAGAAACAAACAGCTGGACTTGTTGTCTTCATCCAATGGGTCCCTGTGGTCTGAGCTTTTCTGTGCTGGTTGGTATGCTGCTGTTCACTCTTCTATGCTGGTCTCTGAAGTGGACCATTCGGGTCTTTGCATCTGGTCTGTCAATTATGTGAAAATCCATGATGGTCTTTGCTATTCTAACTAGTCCTCTCTGGTATCTGTACTGGTTTGTGCTGGTATATCTTCTAGTCTGTACTGGTCTTTGTATTGGTGTATTCTCAGAAAGACAGATGGTGGTGTAGGGATGATGCCAGGCCAGGGAGGCGGACAGAGCCCAGACCTTCTACCCAGGGCTAGCCACCGCTGGGTAGCATTCCTTCCTTACCCTGAGGCCAGGTCCAGAGAGAGGATCTGCATCCCAAATTGTATCCTGTTCCCTATATAGTGCACTACTTTTGACCAGGGCCTTATATAGGGAATAGGGTGCCATTTGGGACAGAAACAGAGTGAGGCACAGGAGGCCTCCTTATATAGAGACCCAACTCTCTCCACAGCGACACTGGTTTACTGCATGTAAAATCCACATTGACCCTGCTGAGAGGTTTAAACACATTTTTTTATGTCTTAAGTAATTTTGTATGTCTTGATAGTGCTTACTTACCATAAATGTTCCTTTCAACAGCTCTGTTTATAGCTCGCATCTACTCTCCTAAGACAGCCACTCAAAGCACTGCTTGTTACTGTATACACAGATATGCCACATTACCACACAAATGATCGGCAAAAATGCTATGAAAACACACGCAGGGAGGAAAGCACGCATGCATGCACACACAGACAAGGAAGGAATGTCATATCTTAGGTTTGATTTATGATGTACAGGGCAGTTTGGAACAAATTCACTGTAATGCTGAGATTGCAGGAGGGACTCCAACCTGTTATACACATACCATTCTTTGAGGAACTTTAGTTTGAGTGTGTATGTGCAAGTGTGTGAGTTTTTGTGTTTGTGTATGTGTGTATGGTATCTTCATTGGGAGCTGCTGGCATGGGGACAGTCAGACTGTGGATATGGAGCTTGGCTTGGTGCTAAACCCTGACTACAACTGAGGAGCCACGTATGCAGGGCCCTTACTGCCCAGCTAAAGACAATTCTGCCCCTGCCCTCCTCCCCTCTCTCACATACAAACACACACGCACGCACACACACACGCACATACACACACAAAAGAAGACAATTGCGCCGCAGTGGATAGCTGCTGTCTTACGGGCTCCTGACCAATTCTGCTATTTTGTGTTTTTTTTACGTTGAGCTTCACTTTTTAAAAAATAATATCGCCTATGACCGAAAACAGCTTCTGGACATCAGAACAGTGATCACGAACCTCGATTTGGATGAAGATTTATACAAGGAGTCGGCAGCTGTGGATGTACTGCTCATTGGGTAACCTTGAGCCACAGGACTGTTCGGTAGCAGACTGGAATATGTTCTGGTATTCATACGATAACATTCAGGAGTTTACCACATCAGTCACCAGCTTTATTAATAAGTGCATCGATGAAGTCGTCCCCACAGTGACCATATGTACAGTACATATCGCAACCAGAAAACATGGATTACAAGCAACATCCGCACTGAGCTAAAGGCTAGAGCTGCCACTTTCAAGGAGCAGGACACTAATTCGGACGCTTATAAGAGATCCCGCTACGACTTCTGACGAGCCATCAAACAGTCAAAACGTCAATACAGGTCTATGGCAGGGATGTGACAGGAATTGCAAACTATCGAGGGTTAGAAAGGGAAAACCCAGCTGCGAGCTGCCCATTGACACAGGCCTATAAGACAAGCTAAATTCCTTCTATGCTCGCTTCGAGGCAAGCAACACTGAACCATGAATTAGAGCACCAGCTGTTCCGGACTACTGTATGATCTCCCTATAAATAGCCAATGTGAGTAAGACCTTTAAACAGGTTAACATTCATAAGGTCGTGGGGCCAGATGGATTAGCAGGACGCGTACTCAGAGCATGCGCTGACCATCAGGCAAGTGTCTTCACTGACATTTTCAACCTCTGCCTGACCCAGTCTGTAATACCTACATGTTTCAAGCATCTGTATCCATGAAATGCCTTGAAAGACTGGTCATGGCTCAGATCAACACCATCATCTCAGACACCCTGGACCCACTCCAATTCGCATACCACCCCAAAGATCCACAGATGACACAATCTCTATTGCACTCCACACTGTCCTCTCCCACCTAGACAAGAGAAACACCTATGTGAGAATGCTGTTCATTGACCACAGCTCAGTGTTCAACACCATAGTGCCATCCAAGCTCATCTCTAAGTTCAGGACCTTGGGCTTGAACACATCCCTCTGCAACTGAATCCTGGACTTTCTGACGGGCCGCCCCCAGGTGGTGAGGGTAGGCAACAACACATCCACCAAGCTGACCCTCAACACGTGGGCACCCCAGGGGTGCGTGCTTAGTCCCCTCATGTACTCCCTGTTCACCCACAACTGCGTGGCAGAGCATGACTCCAACAACATCATTAAGTTTGCTGACGGGGCTTCCCCAGTGGCGCAGTGGTCTAAGGCACTGAATTGCAGTGCTAACTGTGCCACTAGAGATTCATTGGGCAGCGCACAATTGGCCCAGCGTCGTCCGGGTTAGGGGAGGGTTTGGCCGGCAGGGATGTCCTTCTACCATCGTGCACTAGCGACTCCTGTGGCAGGCCGGGCGCAGTGCACACTGACACGGTCGCCAGGTGTACGGTGTTTCCTCCAACACATTGGTGTGGCTGGCTTCCGGGTTAAGTGGGCATTGTGTGAAGAAGCAGTGCGGCTTGGTTGGGTTGTGTTTTCGGAGGACGCACGGTTCTCGACCTTTGCCTCTTCCGAGTCCATTCGGGAGTTGCAGCGATAAGACAAGACTGTAACTACCAATTGGATACCACGAAATTGGGGCGATAAAGAGGTAAAAAAAAAAATATGATAAATAAATAAAAGTTTGCTGATGACACGAGGGTGGTAGCCTGATCACCCACGACGATGAGACAGCCTAGATTGTGCAAAGCTGTCAAAGGCAAAGAGTGGCTACTTTGAAGAATCTCAAATATAAAATACTGTATATTTCGATTTGTCTAATACTTCTTTGGTTACTAAATGATTCCATATGTGTTATTTCATAGTTTTGATGTCTTCACTATTATTTGACATTGTAGAAAATAGTACAAATAAAGAAAAACCCTGGAATGGGTAGGTGTGTCCAAACTTTTGACTGGTACTGTATGTATAGTTGAAGTCGGAAGTTTACATACACTTGTTTTTCAACCACTCCACAAATTTATTTTTAACAAACTATAGTTTTGACAAGTCGGTTAGGACATCTACTTTGTGCATGACACAAGTAATTTTTCCAACAATTGTTTACAGACAGATCATTTCACTTATAATTCCCTGTATCACAATTCCAGTGGGTCAGAAGTTTACATACACTAAGTTGACTGTGCCAAGACCTCAGAAAAAAATGTAGACCTCCACAAGTCTGGTTCACCTTTCAGAGAAATTTCCAAACGCCTGAAGGTACCACGTTCATCTGTACAAACAATAGTACGCAAGTATAAACACCATGGGACCGCGCAGCCATCCTACCGCTCAGGAAGGAGATGCGTTCTGTCTCCTAGAGAAAGAAGAACACCATCTCAACACAAGGAGGCCTACAAATCTGATTCAGTTACACCAGCTCTGTCAGGAGGAATGGGCCAAAATTCACCCAACTTATTATAGGAAGCTTGTGGAAGGCTACCTGAAACGTTTGACCCAAGTTAAACAATTTAAAGGCAATGCTACCAAATACTAATATAGTGTTTGTAAACTTCTGACCCACTGGGAATATGATGAAAGAAATAAAAGCTGAAATAAATCATTCTCTCTACTATTATTCTGACATTTCACATTCTTAAAATAAAGTGGTGATCCTAACTGACCTAAGACAGGGAATTTTTACAAGGATTAAATGTCAGGAATTGTGAAAAACTGAGCTTAAATGTATTTGGCTAAGGTGTATGTAAACTTCCGACTTCAACTGTACATACACTATATATATATAAGTATGTGGACACCCCTTCAAATTAGTGCACAGCTATTTCAGTCACACCTGTCACAGGTGTATAAAATCGAGCACACTGCCATGCAATCTCCATAGACAAACATTGGCAGTAGAATGGCCTTACTGAAGAGCTCACTGACTTTCAACATGGCACCGTCATAGTGTGCCACCTTTCCAACAAGTCAGTTCATCAAATTTCTGCCCTGCTAGAGCTGCCCTGGTCAACTGTCAGTGCTGTTATTGTGAAGTGGAAACGTCTAGGAGCAACAACGGCTCAGCCATGAAGTGGTGGGCCACACAAGCTTACAAAACGGGACCGAGTGCTTAAAAATTCCCTGTCCTCGGTTGCAACACTTACTACTGAGCTCCAAACTGGAAGCAACGTCAGCACAAGAACTGTTCGTCAGGACCTTCATGAAATGGGTTTCTATGGCCAAACAGTCGCATACAAACCTAAGATCACCATGCGCAATGCCAAGCATTGTCTGGAGTGATGTAAAGCTCGCCGCCATTGGACTCTGGAGTAGTGTAAACGCGTTCACTGGAGTGATGAATCACGCTTCACTATCTGGCAGTCCGACGGATGAATCTGTGTTAAGGCGAATGCCAGGAGAATGCTACCTACACTGCAAAGTGCCAACTGTAAAGTTTGGTGAAGGAGGATTAATGGTCTGGGGCTGTTTTTCATGGTTAGGGATAGGCCCTTTAGTTCCAGTGAATGGAAATATTATTATAAATATTATTATATTCTTTACCCCTTTTTCGTGATATCCAATTAGAAGTTACAGTCTTGTCCTATCAGTGCAACTCACATATGGACTCGGGAGAGGCGAAGGTCTAAAGCCATGCGTCCTCCGATACACGACCCTGCCAAGCTGCACTGCTTCTTGACACACTGCTCGCTTAACCCGGAAGACAGTCGCACCAATGTGTCGGAGGAAACACCGTCAAACTGGCGACCATGTCAGCGTACATGTGCCCTGCCCACCACAAGAGTTGTTAGAGCTCGATGGGACAGCCAAACCCTTCCCTAACCTGGACAACACTGGGCCAATTGTGCACCGTCTCATGGGTCTCCCGGTCGCGTCACTCAGGAGGCAAGTGAAGGGAAATCTTAATTCCACAGCATACAATTACATTCTAGACGTTTCTGTGCTTCCAACTTTGTGGCAACAGTTTGGGGAAGGCCCTTTCCTGTTTCAGCATGACAATGCCCCAGTACACAAAGTGAGGTACATACAAAAATGGTTTGTCGAGATCGGTGTAGAATAACGTAAATGTTGAAGTAAGTTTGAAATATTCTAATAACTTCATCCTATGAATTTGAATGATACATATTTTAATAGGAGTGTTTCGTCAATGAGATGCAGATGGAAACTTAGTCAAATGACTGATCATCCAATGGTTGGTTAGTCAGAATCCTTTTATTTAGTGTGTCGAGTGGTCTTCCACCATGACATTGCATGGTCTAACCAAGAATATCTGGAAGTATTTACAATGTCTTATAATTAGATTGGTGGCTTTAGGCTGCTATGGAAAATACTCTCATCAAAATGTAATGACAGAGAGGGAGGACTACTCACTGAGCTGAACTTGAGCTTCCAAGTAGCAGAGGGCACATTCAGCTCAAATACCTCCATGTTTCCAGAGGACGAATAGGAGGAATAGGATTTATAAAATTAGGACAACGTCATGTATTATCTCTTATGAATTCCTTCACATTTGGACATATACTCTAAACCACCAAAGGGGGTCACAATAGCAGAGGATGTGTACCGATATGTGGTTGCGTGTGTGTTACTACTGTTCCCCTACCCCCCTTTCCCGGAATATCACACCCAAACTATAAGAATGTAACCCAGCCTAGTCTGCCCCCTCACTGGGTCGTACCCCTTGCCCTGCCCTGCTCTTTCTCACTCCAGGGTTAGTCCTAAATGGTACCCTATTCCCTTTATAGTGCAGTACTTTTGACCAGGGCCCAAACGGCTCTGGTCAAAAGTACTGCACTATATAGAGGATAGGGTGTTATTTGTGATGCACTCCAGTCCCCTGTCTAAGGACCTCCAGAAGCCTGTTGATCCAGACGCACATTGGACTGGCATTTCCTGTGGGAGGGGCCAGAGAGGCAGAGATATTACTGGGCCAGGCACCTCCACTTCCTGTCTCTGTTCACACCCCGCTGAAAGACGTGTTTCCTGCCTGTCCCTCAACGCTCAATGACGCTCTGCAGTATCAGTATAGAAGACAGCTCAGACTGGCTGTAAGTGTAAAGCCTGCTCTAATCAAACGTATTGGGGTGAAAGGAAGTATTCATGATGGAGTGTTTCTAAAGTTTCAGGGAGATATTAGATATCCACCCCATACAACACTGTAATTGTAAAGCCTGCTTCAGAGTTACAGGGCAGAAGGCACTTTATATGTTAGCCATAGCCTTCACTGCTCAGGACTTCATTGGTCTTGCCTTTCTCTGACTCAATCATTGCTATCCAGTAGCCTATATACTACTCTTCGTGGAAATGGTTTCATACTGTACATGAGAGATAAATGATGTCCATGGCATATCTCCCATGATGTATAGATGTACGTCTAAACATACCTCCCATGCCAGTATGGTGTGTGTGATGGTGTTGTGTCTCGTGGGGGAGGTGTTATGTAATCTGGTGTGACTGTGCTGGACCTCCTGCTATGGGCAGCTGTCTGCACCAAAGGGTGGGTATGTATTCAACAGCTGGCCAGGGGGAGGAGGGGGGGATGGACAGAAGAGTACAGTAGGCCAGGGTCTCCCATTTCACATTGATAATGATGAGAATGGAGAGAGGAAGGGTAGTGAGTGGGAGAGAAATAAATTGTTAGATGAGGGTAGAATGACTATATCAAACATTAGGCATAGGATCCTATAACAGGTTTTAAAATATTTTTGCCCTGTTAGAGACGGACTGGATCCAAAAGGTCCCTCATATAAAAGTTCCTATGCCTAAATAACGAGTATTTACCGCCTTAACCAGCACTCATGTTACAGTAAACAGAATGCTTCAATGGCTTATTGGTCTGGCATAATATTGTATTTCTGTGTCCATAGCACCCTCTGCTGGTAAAGTTAGCTGTGAAGGAACAACTGACCATTTGTATGATGCCTCTTTACAGTTGGCACTATGCATTGGGGCAGGTAGCGTTCTCCTGGCATCTGCCAAACCCAGATTTGTCCGTCTGACTGCCAGATGGTGAACCGTGATTCACTGTTTACACTGTTCCAGTGGCGAGCTCCAGCCGATGCTTGGCATTGTGCATGGTGATCTTAGGCTTGTGTATGGCTGCTCAGCTCCCAACAGTTATTGTGCTGACAGTGCTTCCAGAAGCAGTTTGGAACTCAGTAGTGAGTGTTGCAACCTAGGACAGACAATTTTTACGTGCTACGCGCTTCAGCACTCGGCAGTCCAGCTCTGTGAGCTTGTGTGGCCTACCACTTTGAGGCTGAGCCGTTTTGCTCCTAGACTTTCCACTTCATAATAACAGCACTTACAGTAGACCGGGGCAGCTATAGCAGGACAGAGTCTTGACGAACTGAATTGTTGGAAAGGTGGTGGCATCCAATGACAGTGCTTCGTTGAAAGTCACTGAGCTCTTCAGTAAGGGCCATTCTACTGCCAATGTTTGTCCTTGATGTTATCCTCACAAATAATCCTGATAGGTATCAGTCTGGTGTTTTCTGTAATTACCTTAGTGATCACTGTTTTACAGCCTGTGTTCGTAATGGCTGCTTGTTGAAACGACCTGTCCTGATTTGTCATAGACGCTTGCTAAAAAACTTAAATGAGCAAGCCTTCCTTCATGACCTGGCCTCTGTAAATTGGTATAGAATCAGCTTGATCCCCTCTGTCGAAGACGCTTGGACCATCTTTTTTTATATTTTCAGTGGTATAACACACCCAATAAAGATAATGAGAAAAAAAACAGGTTCAGCCCCTGGTGCGACCGTGATCTTGCAGAGTTACTCCACCTCAAGAATTCCATTTGGCGAAAGGCTCGGCACACACATACTCAGGCTGACTGGCTCTCGTTCAGGCAAATGAGAAATAAGTGCACTCAGGCTATCCGGAAGGCCAAAGTTAGTTACTTTAAGGAGCAATTCTCTCTCTCTGGGTCTAACCCCAAAAAGTTATGGAAAACGGTTAAAGACTTGGAGAATAAACCTTCTTCCTCACAGCTACCCATGTCCCATGATGTGGTTGTTACTGACAAGGAGCACATGGCTGAGCTCTTTAATCACCATTTCATTAAGTCAGGATTCCTATTTGACTCAGCCATGCCTCATTGCCCATCCATCATTTCCTCATCTCCCACCCCTTCTAATGCGACTAGCCCTGATGCTCCTCCCGCTTTTCCCCCTGCCCCGCTACAAAATTTATCTGAGTCTGAGGTGCTAAAGGAGCTCCTTAAACTTGACCCACCAAAAACATCTGGTTCAGATCCTTTCTTTAAGGTTGCAGCCCCTATCACTGATAAGCCTGTCTCTCCTTTCTGGGGAGGTTCCCGTTGCTTGAAAGGCAGCCACGGTGCATCCTTTATTTAATGGGGAGATCAAGCTGATCCTAACTGTTACAGGCCAATTTCTATTTTGCCCTGTTTATCAAAAGTGTTGGAAAAACTTGTCAATAATCAACTGACTGGCTTTCTTGATGTCTATCGTATTCTCTATTCTCAGAGAATGTAATGTCCATTTCTTTACCATAAGCCACCTCTAACATCGTTTTGCAGTACGTCCAACCGGCCTCACAACCGCTGACCACGTGTAACAATGCAAGCCCAGGACCTCCACATCTGGTTTCTTCACCTGCGGGATCGTCTGAGACCAGCCACCCAGGCAGCTGATGAAACAGGAGTATTTCTGTCTGTAATAAAGACCTTTTGTGGGGAAAAACTCATTCTGATTGGCTGGGTCTGGCTCCCAAGTGGGTGGGCCTATGCCCTCCCATGGCTGCATCCCTGCCCAGTCATGTCAAATCCATAGATTAAGGCCTAATTTATTTAGTTAAATTTACTTGATTTCGTTAATTGAACTGTAATTCAGTCAAATTATTACAATTGTTGCATGTTGCTTTTATATTTTTGTTTTTCCCATGTTCCTGACTTTCCCTGGCCCTTCTTTCCCTGGCCTGTCTTCTGTTGGTTCACCTGCTCAAACCTTTTCTTCATCCAACACTCCTTATTTCGTTTTCCTTGCTTCTCTCTTTCTTGATAGACAAAAAATAAGTTGAAGACAGCATCCAAGTCAATAAAGAAGACAACTGTACTTGTACATTTGAAATATAGTTGTAATCAGTTCAAATGAGAATTTCACCACTGTTGCAACCAAAATGCTGTATCCCTGACAAGATCAACACAAAGGAAGACAAACGCCTCGCAGACAGACAGCAAACGAGCGGATTATTTGGAGAAGAAAATAAGCAAGAAATGTGTAGTGTGGTGAAGTTTTGCGCCACTCTCAGGGTTTAGTCAATACTGCAGCACAAAAAAAGTGCATTATAATCAATGCCTCTAAATAATATGGGAAGGGCGGGGGAGCATCTAAACGTTTCAGTTAGAATACCAAATCCATGAAATTAAAACATTTGTAGCATTTTTATGGCAGACATTTTTGAAATACGTCATTACAAAGACAGCCCTTAACAGCACAGTGTCCATACTTGATCAACCCATGACATTCATTAAAACTGGTATTTTATTTGACGAAGGAATTCTTGTCTAACGGTAATGATGCTGTATGAAACTAACGCCACAGTTGTCTAATTGAAGGACAAAAATCTCCCTCACCCCCACCAGAGAGAGCTTGCTGCTGGCGAGACATTCGATTCATAGCTGCAAAATGGCCGACCGTCAACCAACTGACTTTCCAGCGCTTTAAAAACGAATTCTTCTGCACATTAGCTAGGTTTACATTATCTTAGTACTTACTTACAAATCAAGAGCACCAACAAGTATATTTATTTGTTATCCACATAACGTTACTTCATTATTCGTTTAGGGGCTGTTGATTTTCAAGTAGCCTCGAATGACAAAAAAAAAGAGGATTTCGCACTGAAGCACTTTAGCCACAGATGAAAGAGGAAATAATCTTAGCTTTAGTTAGCTAGCTCTATTTCATATGTGATTCCTGAGGTGAGTATATCTTCGTCACTATTTGTAAAGTTGTTGGTTAACTGCATGCATATTTTGCAATAGTATGCATATTCCATAGATAAGAGGCTATTGCTAACAGTCTTGCAACGCAGCAATTTTCTGTCGACATCGATGCTAAAATATGGCTAGCTAGCATGCTACAGAATTGATGTCGTCGCGCGAGTGAGCATCTGGAGAAGTTCTCTTGACGCTTACTTCAGTCACGAGCAGACCATTGTAGCAATATAAATTCGGAGTCTGGGTAGTAATCCTGCAGCAAATAATGCTGGCATACTTGTATTTAAAAAAAACAAAGATGGCTTGTTAGCTTGCTAGCTAGTTTAGCAACTTGTTACAGGGTGTGTAGTTGGTCGACACAGCAGACAGCTAATTTAGCTACATCTCTTTTACCTTGCTAGGTCGGTGCAAGACCTCGCGTACACTAAAATATGAAGACGTTGGTCCATTTACCGTTAGTCAGCGAACTACCTGTGTTGCGTGGATAGATAACGTTAGCTACTCGGTTTCGTGATCTGAGCCTGTTCGTGTGATGTGTCCATTTTTAGCCCGCCATAGTTTCGTAACGATGGCTAACATCCATCGACATGCAGCGTTTTGGTTGTTAGCCACGGTTGCTGAATGGCCACCATCAGCAGGATTTAGCATTAGCTAGTTATATTGTAATAATTGTTGCACCTTCATACTTGCAAAGGTAGCTAGCGAACTATGTTGCTTATTCCCATGCACGAAAGGTTACGTGCGAGCATGAAGGATGGCTGTTGCAGCTAACCTAACTAGCTACAGTAGTTACCCTGAGCTCCTGAAATCATGACAACTGTGGCTCATAGTGAGCCCCCATAGCCTCTAACGTTAACTATGTCACTGATAAATAAGGGCCAGAGATTCACATCATGATCAGTTTCGTTGTCTTTACAGGTCATTTTCAGAGCATTGTGTCCATGGCAATCTGTCACCTTGACTCTTATCAACAATGAGTGTGCTGGCAGTTCATGTATTTTTGTGATGTAACGTTACATGCCCCGTTTTTTATTTGAATGCTTACTTATGGGTTCCTTACCAACCCGTTTAGTATATCTGGCCTTTCAGAAACAGTAACTGCATTTTAATAGGTGTGTCAGTCCCGTGTGGCTCAGTTGGTAGAGCATGGTGTTTGCAACGCCAGGGTTGTGGGTTCGATTCCCACAGGGGACCAGTACGGAGAGAAACAAATGTATGCATTCACTACTGTAAGTCGCTCTGGATAAGAGCATCTGATAAATTACTAAAATGTAAAAGTCAAGGCAGCCATACTTCAGATCCCTTATAGTGCTGTCATGGTATAGGCTAGCTAGCGTTAAGTCATAGTTTGAAAACAAGGCATTAGAAAGTGTGTCCCTGCTTTGTCAACAGGACTGGGCCTTTAGCATTCGAAGCTTAGAACAAGACCTGAACACTCCATCCTTTTACTGGCTAACTCACAAGCCTGAAATTTCCTGCAGGTGTATTATGTGGATAATTACCCTATGCTTGGCAGGTGATGTACTGTTCAGTCTACTGAGCCCTAGGCTGTAAATCATTGTGGATCAAGCCAGTATACAGATTGTTCTAAGGACAGTTGTACTGGTTTGCGGTTTATAATGTGTTTCTTCTATTTCCTCTCTCCCCAAGAAAGGAGTATCAGGAAAGGGAACAGTAGTTCATGGAAGACAAGAAAAGGAAGAAAGACGACAAAAGGAAAAGGGAAGCATCTCAGAAGGTAAAGATGTATTTCCACACCAACATACAACTTTGCCCAGAATGATGCTCAGTTTAACTTGTTGCAGTCTTATTGTTTTTCTTAGAATTTAAGTTTTGACACAATCGTACTCTGATGAACCAGATTATAGGCTACATGATATCACCAAGTTGTGATGACCTGGCCAGCTGGAGCATATTCCGTATTGCAAAGTTGTATGCAATACACACAACACGTCTCAATAAATTAAATGTAATGAATAATAGATTGTTGATTACTGTTGTTATGCCTGGCACTCTGTCCAGACCACAGTACTCCAACCAGCCAGTGCCACTGCCGAACATTTTACTCTTTCATTGACCTACTTTGCCGTTCATACAGTTCTGTTTGTCTTTCACTTGAATGTCTTTAATGAATGAATTAATATCTCCATATTTGGCTTCTGATGTACATTTTGTCTTATTTCAGGTTGCAGAGCAAAAAAACAAAGGTGAGTGGTGTCTTTGTGTCCTCTGCTAGATTCACCTGGTTGCAATGTTCACAACGTCGCACCTGTTTCTCTGTCTGCTTATGGCGGTCTTGTCGTTCTCATCGCTAGCATTTTTTTTTTTGCGACAACTAACGAGGAACTTAGTACTGTTCCAGTATGCAGATTTTTTGTCACTGATAATTTGTACTAATCACGATTTCGCAAGTGCTTGCATCTTTGGCCCATAGACTTGCCCAAAACTGTCTGAGTTTCTGTTCGGAGGGGTGGAGACTTTGCTAGAGACTTCGCTAGTCTCATTAGTACATTTTCTAATATTTCTCCCACCAGAACTTAATCAAGCATCTGATGCAATTACGCAAGATTTTAGTTCTGGGTGCCTGAGCTTTGTTTGTTTATGCGGTTGGCTTTGTGCTTTGTCGCTCCAGTGACACACTATCCAGCAGATAAAGAGCACAGTTTCTTTCCTTCTTCCATCCCTCTCACAAGTAACTGAATATTGGAATATATTAAATCAAATCGTATTTGTCACCTGTGCCGTACACAACGGGTGTAGACCTTACAGTGAAATGCTTACAACCTTAACCAACAATGCAGTTACATTTTTTTTTTATATATATATATAAAAAAAAGTAACAAATAATTAAAGAGCAGCAGTAAAATAACAATAGGGTGGCTATATACAGGGGGTACCGGTACAACACATTGGCTCTGTACCAGTACCCCCTGTATATATTAGGGAATGCATTTGGAAAATATTGACATGCATTTGAAAATACTCATAGAAATATTGCAGTACTCCATGCATTGTAACTCCGGTCTGATTTGCTCTAAGGTTATTTGAAATGTATTTGGAAACCTTATGCGATCCCAGGATATTCAGTAGTACTGGCACTGAACACAGGGGGTGCTATTTTCAAACCCCAATGGTTAGCAATGCTAACAAGTATATGTAAAATCCCATAGGGAATGCTAGCTAAATGCTCATGAACACATTGCAAACATTTTATACAGTCTCTGACAAACAATTTGCAGGACAGACATCCCAGCTCTTAAAGTTATACAAGTAACGCAAAATTGCTACTAAGCAAATATTAGACAGTAGGTCTCTAGATCCAGGAGGGGATTCTTTGCTGTTACCAAGACTCTTAATTTTGCAAGAAGCTAGCTAACTAGCCTCTAAATTAGCAAACCAAATGTACAACTGCAGAGCATTTAGCACATTTTAGACAGTTAACTTAGTTATAAGATATCTAGCTGGCAAAGTTGTAATTTCCATACTGTAACTAGATTTCCTGACGGGTGCTGCACAACAGTTAACGGTCTCTCGTCGTTATGTGCTTGAAAACATACACCATATGACTGGGGACTACCAGTAAGCTTCGAAATGTGAAGTGTGAAATGAAGAACGCAATCTGCTTTATCTCCTAACTTAGGGCAGAAGTTGACTGCAGTTATTGACTTAAAAAGTAGCTACAGTTATTCCGATTGATAAAGAATCTTAAATAGTTTCAACGGTCATCCATTGGCTATTTCCAAATACCCCTGTTCACAGCCCAAGCCAATTTCAAATAACCCAAGCCAATTATTTGAAAATACTTCAAATGAAAGTAGTATATTTGGCTACATTATTTGAAATACACATGTATTGAACCAGGTCTGGTCTATTGTTTAGATGCATGTGGCTATTTGACTCTTATTTCAAACGATGATTGCTTGATAAAATGTTTTTTTTTATCCACTACGAAATGTTCTTTTAATTTCATATCACCATTTTTATGCTGAATGTCCTCTATACTCCTTACTGACCTCTCTTCTTCTTCACCATGCAGTGCCAGAATTGACCAAGCCCTTGTCCACCCAGTCTCCTGCTGCCCCCAGTTCTGCTTCCCCCAGCCCTGGACCCACCCCCTCGCCATCCTCCTCCCCTGCCACCGCGGCTGCAGGCGGCGCCCCCCCTCAGGGCGGGAACAATGCGAAGCGGCCGGCGGTGGCCAACGGACAGCCCCCCACAGCAGGCACCCAGGCCCCCCAGCGCTACATGCCCCGCGAAGTGCCCCCGCGATTCCGCTGCCAGCAAGACCACAAAGTGCTACTGAAGAGGGGCCAGCCGCCGCTGTCCTCCATGCTACTGGGTGGGGGCGGAGGGGGAGACGGCCCCAACGCAACCATGGCTGCTGCCTCAGGTGGGTGTCTGGCATGAGTCGACATGGGGCATTATGCGAAGTTAGGCTCTGTTTGAATACTTTAGAAGTGCATCCCACTTTACTCGCTTTGTCTTGGTAGAACGTTTTGGGGAAAACTATTTGTTCTCTCTTTGTCCAAGTCCATAAAAATTGGGCGGCAGTCAATGTGTGTGTCTATCATGTGTGTTTGTTGTTTCCCGTCCAGATTCCAGTCCAGGCTATGTGGGTCCAGCTGCACCCTCACTGCCCCTCACCTCATCATCCTCTTCATCATCAATCGCTGCTTCTTCTACTTCTTCAAATTATGCAAATTCCACGTGGGGGACGGGCTCTGGCAGCCTGCCCTCCTCTCAGGGCAGGGAGAAGGTCATTGTGGACGGCTCGGACCTAGAGGAGTGGCCTAGCATCGCCCCTGGCGACGGGAGCGGAGGAGGTGGGGCTTCAGGGCCAGGAAGCGGTAGTGAGTCGTCGGGGGAGGGCGGTGGTGGAATGCCGAACAGCTGTGCCTCATGGAAAGGGGGTGATCCTGGCAGTCCTTCACCCACTTCCTCGTTCTCAATGTCCAATGAATGTATGCTGTCCGGCGGTGTGGTGTGGGGGTCTGCTGCCTCACAGGGTCCTGTAGAAGGGAATGCAGCCCCAGGGACGTCATTGCCACCCATTCCCAAATCCTCCCCTCTGCCAGTGGGCCCTGATGGCTCCCTTGGTGGCAGTGGGGGGATCCCTGGTGCCAACTTCAACCCAAATGCCAACCCTTCCGCCTGGCCTGCCCTAGTGCAGCAGGATGGAGCTGGGGCAGCTTCCTCTGAAGGTGCCCCCCCCTCTTCCTTCCTCCAGAGCCAGGTTGGGTCTCTGTCTGCCAACAACCCTCCCCCGGCCCTGGGGAACCCACCTCTAGCTTTGAATCAATCCGCTCATCAGCACCAACTTCACCAAATGCAATCCAGAGACAGAGAGCACCCGTCGGATGGGGGCTGGGGTGGAGCGGCACTGGAGACCGGAGCAGGACCAAAAAACGCGGGGACAGGGGAGGGAGCCAATATAGACTGTGGGGGAGGAGCCAACGGGGGAGACAACCTCTCTGCTTCCTCAACCTCTTCCTCCTCCTGGGGAGGCCAGCCTTTCCCCGCTGCTAACTCCAAAACGGGTGCCTCAAGGACTGATGGTTGGGAAGGGGGAGCTGCTGAGGGTGGTGGAAGCTCGCGGTGGGGGTACAGCGCTCAGGGGGGTAATGGAGGGAAAGCCTGGGGCGCTGGAAGTGGGGGTAACACTCAGACCGCCGGGGTATCTCAGGGAGGGTGGGGAGGAGGAGAGCGAGGGTCTTCAGTTGGAGACTGGGGAGGTAATTCAGGTGGTATGGGTGGAAGTGGTGGAGTTGGCAATTCAGGAGGGGAGGCTGGTGGTGTCGGCGGCCGCAGCAGTAGCAGCAGCAGCAGTGGGGGCGGCAGCATCGGCAACCCCCCTGCCGCCGCCTCTTCTCCCAAATCATCCACCACTACGACAAGAGCTTTGGACAATCAGAAGGGAGTTGGAGTGGGGGACGGAGGGGCAGAGGGGGACACAGGGGAGTGGGGGGGAGGCCGGGGCGGAAGAGGTCATTCTTCATCCAGCGGTGGAGGAAACTCCAGAGGTGGCGGAAATCACAATCAACACCATGGGTATGGCCACCACCGGTATTCCCACCCCCCACCACCCAACCCTGAAGTGGCCTTACAGGCAATGCTCAGTCGCAATGACCTGGACCCGCGCGTCCTCTCCAACACGGGCTGGGGCCAGACCCAGATCAGACAGAACGTGGCCTGGGACCTAGAACCAGGAAAAGGAGGTTCTGGATTGTCTGCTTCATCCAAAAACTCTCCACCTCCCATTGGTCCGTCTTCTCAGTACTCCACTGGCTCTGCTACAACTACTGATTCTCCTTCCCTTCTCCCTGGCTCAGCTCCCAACCTGAACTCCAACCCTTCCCTGGGGACCTCTGGTGGCTCTGGGGAGGGCTGGGAGAGTGGTGGTAACAGCAGCAGCGGTTGCAGCAACTCCCTACCCAACCGAGGACCACCTCACCCGGGATCCAACATGAGGAATCCTTCTGGTGTCACACAATCTGCGTCAATGACCACTGGAGCAGGTATGGGAGGAGGAGGAGGCCTTGGACCAGGCCAGGGGAAGCCTACAGGAGGCTGGGGTGGGGTAGGACCTGGGGAGAGCCAAGGAAAAGGATGGGGGAATGAAGGATCAGAGTGGGGTGGAGGGAGGGAACGTAGTAGTAGAGGAGGAGGTGGGGGTGGTGGAGGAGGAGGGTGGGGAGATAATGGACAACAGGGTAACCAAGGTGGAGGAGGAAGTGGCTGGGGAGGCAGCCAGGAGGAGAAGGGGACAGGAGGAGGATGGAAGGAGATGGGGAGGGATGGAGGAGGGTGTGGTGGACAGAGGGAGAGGGGTGGGGGGGACTGGGGAGAGCGAGAGGCCAAATCAAGCAGTGGAGGAGGAGGAGGATGGGGAGAGGAAAGGAAAGGTGGGGGAGACTCAGAAGTCGGTACGTGGGGTAGCTGGGACGAGGGAGCCCCGAGGAGAGCCTGGGGGGCAGGAGGTACATGTGGAGGAGGGGCAGATGTGGACATGGGGGGCAGCAAACCCCACCAGGGGCGTTGGGGTGGAGGGGGGGGTGGGAAAATGCACCCGTCACAGATGCCAAACAGCCAGACGGCCTCTCTGAAAGGCCCCATGGCACAAAAGCAGCAGCACCAATCACAGCCCCAGCAGCAGCCGCTACCGCAGCAAGCGCTGGACCCAGGGGACATGCAAGGAGGAGGGGGCTGGGGGAGACCATCGGGCCCCCAGGCTCAAAACCAAAGCAGCTCAGGCTGGACGGCCGGACCCATCCCCAGTGGTCCTAACGGAGGAGAGGGGCCGCAGTCCAGTGGGTGGGAGGAACCTTCACCACAATTCATTAGCAGGAAGATGGACATTGATGATGGGACGTCGGCTTGGGGAGACCCCAGCCAGTTTAATAACAAGGCTGTCAACCTGTGGGAGAAGAACGGCGTTCCCGCTGGTCAGCAGCTGCCAATGCACGGCCAGGGACCAGGACCACCGCCCCAACAGCAGCCGCCTGGGCCTCCAGCTCTACAGCAGCAGCCTGGGCCTGGGAGGCAGCCCACTGGGATGGGAGGCAGGGACATCAACCCTGGCCATGGACCTGGACCTGGGAAAGCTCCAGGGATGGGTAAGAGACTAACTGTTAGGCTGATGTGTTATACTTTGTGATGATGGACTGTTGCACATAGATTTTTTAAATATAAGATTAAGCCTATTACCTAATAGACATGCGGAGTGGAAGGAAGGATTGTTGGTAAAGACATGCATAAGCCTTTTAGAAATCAGTCTTTCCCATAAACCTATAGAGCACAGTACATAAATCACACCACTGTATCACTGATGGATACATCCCTATGCCTGCCCATGTGTAGCTCCATCGTCTGGCTGGGACGGTGTCTCTCCCTCCGACCCCCCAGTGGACAACGGCACCGCAGCCTGGGGGAAGCCCACTGAGACCCCCACCGGCTGGGGAGACCCTGGGGAGGAACCTGGGAAGAACACCTCTGGCTGGGGAAACCCCTCACCCAACCCCATCAAATCTGGTAAGGAAAATAACTACTGTAAAGCCTCAAAAATACATGACGATGTCTGATTAGGTACAGTGCATTCGGAAAGTATTCAGACCACTTTACTTTTTCCACGTTTTGTTACGTTACAGCCTTATTCTAAAATGGAGTATATTGTTTTTTTCCCCTCATCAATCTACACACAATACCCCATAATGTAAAAAAACAGGTTTTTATAATTTTTTGCAAATTATAAATAAACCGATTTACACACATTCATAAGTATTCAGACCCTTTACTCAGTACTTTGTTGAAGCACCTTTGGCAGCGATTACAACCTCAACTTCTTGGGTATGACACTACAAGCTTGGCACACCTGTATTTGGGAAGTTTCTCCCATTGCTGCACAGCTATTTAGTAGGTTTTCATCAAGGATCTCTCTGATCTCTCTCTGTTCTATTAATATTTCCCTCGATCCTGACTAGTCTCCCAGTCCCTGCTGCTGAAAAACATCCCCACAGCATGATGCTGCCACCACCATGCTTCACCGTAGGGATGGTGCCAGGTTTGCTCCAGACGTGACGCTTGGCATTCAGGCCAAAGAGTTCAATCTTGGTTTCATCAGACCAGAGAATCTTGTTTCTCATTGTCTGCGTCCTTTAGGTGCCCTTTGGCAAACTCCAAGTGGACTGTCATGAAGTTAGTGCCATTCTGCCCACAGAGCAGTGACCGAGTTCTAGTGAGCAGCGACCATTTTTGACCATGGCCGTTATAATATTCTATTCACTCTAATCATGCTAAATTCTCAGAGTGAATCGTCAGTAACTTTTTAACCATTAATGGTAGAGACATAGGGTTTGTTTACAAAATGTCTCCCAAAAAATCGACACAATCACAGATTTGCAGTGTCATCATAACACACAGCATATTATTGGTGTAATAATGCTACTCATTGTTATTTCCATAGCAGGTTCAAAGTCTATGCAAGAAGGAGGCTGGGGTGAGGGAGACCAGGGCTCGGTGGCAGCCTCGCGTCACTCCAGCTGGGAGGAAGGGGAGGAGGGAGGAGCAGGGGTGTGGAACAGTGAGTCCCAGGGCAGCAGCTCCTCCTACAACAGTGGGGGCTGGGGCCAAGGTCACGGGGGCAAGAAGCCCAACAACAAGGTAGGACAGCATCCACAATGGGTTAGGTTAGGTTTTCTATGGTGGTTGCCTCATGCAGATACTTGAGAGGAGTTGGATTTTTGATGAGGCCTTTTGGTGGGAAGATGGCCTTTGTTTGTGCCAGAAAAAACCTACTGCCAGAAATGTTATATCTGTATGTTTGTCTCTCAGGCTCCCCTGAAGAGTGGAGGAGGAGACTCCTGGATGAACCCCATGAACAAACAGTTCTCCAACATGGGGCTCCTGGTAAGTTTCAGAGAAAATGCTAAGTTTAGAGCCCACAGGCATCCACTGTGTGTTTGAGATACTGTATGTAGTGAGAAATGTGTTGTATCTATTACAATGAGAATGGCATGCCAATAGGTATGGTGGGGTTGATTTATGATGGTGGTAGTGATGAGGATATGTGCTGTATTTGCAGGGTGATGATCCTAGTGGGCGGCCTCTGGACTTGGCACCTGGTCCTCCTCAGGATAAGAAGATGGAAGGAGAGAAGCGAGGGATGGGCCTGAATGACTACAATGGAGAGATGCGTAAAGGAGGGCAGAGAGCCATGGGAGGAGGAGGGATGGTCTACCGTTCACCTGGTTCCAAAGAGATGGGGCCTGGCGACCCTGGGCCTTACTTTGACAAGGTTGGTACCTCAGACCATCGCAACGCTCTGTGGATATGTCTCAAATTGCACCCTATTCCCTTTATAGTACACTACATTTGATCAGAGCCCTATAGGTATTGGTCAAAAGTAGTGCACTAAAGGGTACATGGTTCCATTTCGGACGCAACCTCTGACTGACTGTTCTCCAAGTACCACTTGTCTCGTTAACACTTTATTCTATGTCTCTTTCTTCCTGTCCCCTCCTTATTTTGGTGTCCCTCTTCCTGTACCCTCCTTTTGGTGTCCCTCTTCCTGTACCCTCCTTTTGGTGTCCCTCTTCCGGTCCCTTCCCTGTCTCGCCTACTTCTTCCCCCATATTGGGAAACTACTTTGATTGGCTGTCACTGCGATCAGCAGACCTTGCCTTTCACCAATCAGGATGGGTGCCTTGGGGAGGAGTACTCTCCGCCCTCTGTCTACAAGCCCTCCCCCCTCTACAACCACACTATCCCCCCTAGACAAGTAAGGCTGTGTCCCTCTGTCTCCATTAGACCATCAGCTCATTGCTTCGCCACTAACCTGGTCCCAGATCTGTTTCTGCTTTAGCCAACTCTGACTATTGTTGTTATTCCATAAGATCTGGGACCAGGCTACTTCACCACATCTCCCTGTACATAGAAACTTCTCTTACTGTCCATCCCTCATAAATTGTGTTCTTCAAAAATCAATGAGTACATATCATTTAATAGAAAAAACAAAATGTATGCAGCAATTGCAGATTTTCCCTTTAAGCATCAAGTAAAAAGTCCCCCAAAATCAGTTCCTCTGTGTCAGTGTTGTATCGCCCTCTTCTTCTATGTCTCTCATTTCCCACCCTATCTCTCCCATCATTATGTCTGTCAAAGAGTCAGCCATGTTTGTAATCCACTCCCTCCCTCTGTTTCCTTGTCAGGGTGGTCATAACATGTTTGGCAGCAGCGGTGGTGGGATGCCTCCGTCCAGACACCAGCCCGGTGTGCCACCCATAAACCCGTCCGCAGGGATACGAGCACAAGTGCCTCATCAGTTCCTGTCACCTCAGGTACCCTTATGTAAATCAGTCCTATATGCCCAAACCTCCGCTCAGAACAATATATTTTTGGTCCGTTGGCTTCTTAGTAAGTTCTTTCTGTGAAACGTTGTTTCCAGAGATGTGATTTATTTCACCAGCCTGCTCTTGATCATCGGCTAATGGGAGTATTTAGGTGACCACACTCAATGGATAAATAAAAACTCACCAAATCGATGAGCAGTGCACTCACTGATTTGCTGTTTTGAAATGGAATGTGCTAGACAGAAGATGCTTTATATTCCACGTCCCCATGGTAACACCGATGGTCCATGTTCCAGGTGCCAGGTTCTGTGCTGAAGCAGATGCCGCCTCCCAGCGTGGGTGGAGTCGGAGGTGTGGGTGGGGTGGGGGGTGTAGGAGGGGGAGTGTTCCCCCCTCAGCTGTCCCCCCAGCACATCGCAATGCTAAGCAGCATCTACCCCCCGCACATCCAGTTCCAGCTGGTGAGTAGCTATACTCCTATACAACACTAGAATGATCACATTAGTGGTCAGAGAACAAAACCTTGAGGAACACAAAAACTTACTTTAGATTTGTTCTGATTAAAGCCATGTTGGTTGAAGCATCAATGTTTTTATATACAGTTGAAGTTTGAAGTTTACATACATTTTAGCCAAATACATTTAAACTCAGTTTTTCATAATTCCTGACATTTAATCCTAGTAAAAATTCCCTGTTTTAGGTCAGTTAGGATCACCACTTTTATTTTAAGAATGTGAAATGTCAGAATAATAGTAGAGAGAATGATTTATTTCAGCTTTTATTTCTTTCATCACATTCCCAATGGGTCAGAAGTTTACATACTCAATTAGTATTTGGTAGCATTGCCTTTTTAAATTGTTTAACTTGGGTCAAACGTTTCGGGTTAGCCTTCCACAAGCTTCCCACAATAAGTTGGGTGAATTTTGGCCCATTCCTCCTGACAGAGCTTGTGTAACTGAGTCAGGTTTGTAGGCCTCCTTAATCGCACATGCTTTTTCAGTTTTGCCCACAAATGTTCTATGGGATTGAGGTCAGGGCTTTGTGATGGCCACTCCAATACTTTGACTTTGTTGTCCTTAAGCCATTTTGCCACAACTATTGAAGTATGCTTGGGGTCATTGTCCATTTGGAAGACCCATTTGCAACCAAGCTTTAACTTCCTGACTGATGTCTAAATGTTGCTTCAATATATCCACATAATTTTCCTCCCTCATGATGCCATCTATTTTGTGGCGTGCACCAGACCCTCCTGCAGCAAAGCACTCCCACAACATGATGCTGCTTCCCCTGTGCTTCACGGTTGGGATGGTGTTCTTTGGCTTGCAAGCATCCCCCTTTTTCCTCCAAACATAATGATGGTCATTTTTTGTTGACTGTTCTATTTTTGTTTCATCAGACCGGAGGACATTTCTCCAAAAAGTACAATCTTTGTCCCCATGTGCAGTTGCAAACCTTAGTCTAGCTTTTTTATGGCGGGTTTGGAGCAGTGGCTTCTTCCTTGCTGAGCGGCCTTTCAGGTTATGACGATATAGGACTCGTTTTACTGTGGATATAGATACTTTTGTACCTGTTTCCTCCAGCATCTTCACAAGGTCCTTTGCTGCTGTTCTGGGATTGATTTGCACTTTTCGCACCAAAATACCTTCATCTCTAGGAGACAGAACGCGTCTCCTTCCTGAGCAGTATGACGGCTGCATGGTCCCATGGTGTTTATATTTGCGTACTATTGTTTGTACAGATGAACGTGGTACCTTCCGGCGTTTGGAAATTGCTTCCAAGGATGGAGGTCTACAATTTTTCTTCTGAAGTCTGGGCAGGTTTCTTTTGATTTTCCCATGATGTCAAGCAAAGAGGCACTGAGTTTGAAGGTAGGCCTTGAAATACATCCACAGGTACACCTCCAATTGACTCAAATGATGTCAATTAGCCTATCAGAAGCTTCTAAAGCCATGACATCATTTTCTGGAATATTCCAAGCTGTTTAAAGGCACAGTCAACTTGGTGTATGTAAACTTCTGACCCACTGGAATTGTGATACAGTGAAATAATCTGTCTGTAAACAATTGTTGGAAAAATTACTTGTCATGCACAAAGTAGATGTCCTAACCGACTTGCGAAAACTAGTTTGTTAACAAGAAATTTGTGTAGTGGTTGAGACACTAATACCCTGACTACACCGCTCGCGTCGCGAAATAAATTTAGGAATCTATGTTATTCAATTATTGCACCCACACTGCTCGCGCGCATCAACGAGCGTCTGCATTGCCAAGGGCTAAAATAGAAGACATTCCTATTTCTGATGCGGATCACATCGCAAGTCCTGCCTCTCCCATCTCCTCATTGGTTTATAGAAGCAGGTACCCACGTGCCATCTCCTCATTGGTTATACCCACGTGGGTGATTGAAAGACGAACTGTTGTCGTGGTAATACTATGAAAGTTTAGATGCCAGTCACTATATAAGTTAAATGATGAAAAGGCCTGGAAGGAGGAGAGATGACTAGAAACGATTCGGTTGTCCATTTTTATGTGTGGTTTAATTGTTGGAGTAGAGGACCTTGTGCATTTCAGGTAAAATAACAACCTAATGTTTATATCCCAGGACAAATTAGCGAGCAACAGCAAGCTAGCTAAATAGGACAAATTAGATGGCAAGCTAAATTGCCATAAATGTTTAATGCTTTTCGACCTGTCCCCAAATTAATGTCATTGGTTCAGAGTTTGTTTTGATATTTTAACCTGCGTGTCGTGATGACGTTTGGTGTAGGGGGACAAAATAAATGTATGCACGATGGCGCACGTGCGCAGCCGGTTTGGGTTCCGTGTTAGGTTGGCGTCATTAAAACTTGTTTATGTAAGCTTCTGACTTCAACTGTACCTATATAGACAGTGCATTCGGAAAGTATTCAGACCCCTTGACTTTCCACATTTCGTTACTTTACAGCCTTATTCTAAAGTGGATTAAATTGTTTTTTTCCCCCTCAATCTACACACAATACCCCATAATGACAAAGCAAAAACAGGTTTTTAGAAATGTTTGCAAATTTATACCAGGAAATGCTTACTTACAAGCCCTTAACCAACAGTGCAGTTAAAGAAGAAAATATTTACCAAGTACGCTAAAATAAAAAGTAAGACAATAAGAATAACGAGGCTATATACAGCGGGCACCGGTACCGAGTCAAGTGTGCAGGCTAGTTGAGGTAATTTGTACATGTAGGTGGGGGCAAAGTGACAATGCATAGGTAATAAACAAACAGTGAGTAGCAGCAGTGTACAAGGGGGGGGGGGGGGGGGGCGCGTGTCAATGTAAATTGTCCGGTGCCGATTTTTATAAATTGTTCAGCAGTCTAATGGCTTGGGGGTAGAAGCTGTTGAGGAGCCTTTTGATCCTAGACTTGGCACTCCGGTACCGCTTGCCGTGCGGTAGTAGAGGAAACAGTCTATAACTTGGGTGACTGCAGTCTCTGACATTTTTTATGGGCTTTCCTCTGACACTGCCTATTAAATGGGTCCTGGATGGCAGGAAGCTTAGCCCCAGTGATGTACTGAGCCGTTCGGACTACCCTGTAGCGCCTTACAGTGAGATGCCAAGCAGTTGCCATACCAGGTGGTGATGCAACCGGTAAGGATGCTCTCGATGGTGCAGCTGTAGAACCTTTTGAGGATCTGGGGGCTCATGCCTAATCTTTTCAGTCTCCTGAAGGGAAAAATGTTTTGTTGTGCCCTCTTCACGACTGTCTTGGTATGTTTAGACCATGATAGTTCGTTGGTGTTGTGGACACCAAGGAACTTGAAACTCTTGACCCGCTCCACTACAGCCCCGTCGATGTTAATGGGGGCCTGTTCGGCCCGCCTTTTCCTGTAGTCCACGATCAACTCCTTTGTCTTACTCACATTGAGGGAGAGGTTGTTGTCCTGGCACCACACTGCCAGTTCTCTGACCTCCCTATAGGCCGTCTCATCGTTATCGGTGATCAGGCCTACCACTGTTGTGTCGTCAGAAAAGTTAATGATGGTGTTGGAGTCGTGCGTGAACAGGGTATACAGGAGGGGACTAAGTACACACCCCTGAGGGGCCCCAGTGTTAAGGATCAGCGTGGCAGACGTGTTGTTGCCTACTCTTACCACCTGTGGGAGGCCTGTCAGGAAGTCCAGGATCCAGTTGCAGAGGGAGGTGTTTAGTCCCAGTCCTTAGCTTAGTGATGTGCTTCGAGGGCACTATGGTGTTGAACGCTGAGCTGTTGTCGATGAACAGCATTCTCACATATGTTTTCCTTTTGTCCAGGTTAGAAAGGGCGGTGTGGAGGCGCAATCTCATTCGCACATCTGTGGATCTGTTGTGGTGGTATGCGAATTGGAGTGTGTCTAAAGTGTCCGGGAGGATGCTGTTGATGTGAGCCATGACCAGCCTTTCAAAGCGTTTCATGGCTACCGACGTGAGTGCCACGGGGCGGTAATCATTTAGGCAGGTTACCTTCGCTTCCTTGTGCACAGGGACTATTGTGGTCTCTTGAAACATGTAGGTATTACAGACTCTGTCAGGGAGAGGTTGAAAATGTCAGTGAAGACACTTGACAGTTGGTCCGCGCATGCTTTGAGTACACGTGCTGGTAATATGTCTGGCCCAGCGGCTTTGAATGTTGACCTGTTTTAAAGGTTTTGTTCACATCGGCTACGGAGAGCGTTATCACCTAGTCATCTAGAACAGCTGGTGCTCTCATGCATGCTTCAGTGTTGCTTGACTCGACGGCATTTAACTCGTCTGGTAGGCTCGCGTCACTGGGCAGCTCGCATCTGGATTTCCCTTTGTAGTCCGTAATAGTTTTCAAGCCCTGCTACATCTGACAAGCTTTTTAATCCTACTACACCGGCTCTATCTTAATCCTTTGTTGATACTTTGCTTGTTTGATGGTTCGTCAGAGGGCATAGCGAATTTCTTATAAGCGTCCGGATTAGTCTCCTGCTCCTTGAAAGCAGCAGCTCTAGCCTTTAGCTCTATTTTCAGGTGTCTCCAGCGATGTTCGATCGGGTTCAAGTCCGAGCTCTGGCTGGGCCACTCAAGGACATTCAGAGACTTCTCCCGAAGCCACTCCTGCGTTGTCTTGGCTGTGTGCTTAGTCATTGTCCTGTTAGATGAACCTTCGCCCCAGTCTGAGGACATGATCGCTCTGGAGCAGGTTTTTATCAAGGATCTCTGTACTTTGCTCCATTCATATTTCCCTCGATCCTGACTAGTCTCCCAGTCCCTGCCGCTGAAAAACATCCCCTCAGCATGATGCTGCTGCCACCATGCTTCACCGTAGGCATGGTATTGGCCAGGTGATTTTATTTTAACCTTTCTTTAACTAGGCAAGTCAGTTAAGAACAAATTCTTATTTACTATGACGGCCAAACCTCATGGCTTGGTTTTTGCTCTGACATGCACTGTCAACTGTGGGACCTTATATAGGCAAGTGTGTGCCTTTTCAAATCATGTCCAATCAATTGAATTTACTACAGGTGGACTCCAATCAAGTTGTAGAAACATCTCAAGGATGATCAGTGGAAACAGGATGCACCTGAATTCAATTTCGAGTCGCAAAGCAAAGGGTCTGAATACTTATGTAAATAAGGGATTTCTGGCTTTATTTTTAGTACATTTGCAGAAATGTCTAAACCTATTTTTGTCATTATGGGGTATTGTGTGTAGATTGAGGATTTCTTTTTTTTTTTAAATCAATTTTAGAATAAGGCTGTAATGTAACAATGTGGAAAAAGGGAAGGGGTCTGAATACTTTCCAACTATACTGTAGGCCCAATTTGTTTTAAAAACGTATTTTGAGACCTTACAGCTCTATTAGACATCAACTTCTGTTCATACCCCTCCTCTCTCTATCTGCTGTGTTCAAACTGCCCTCCTCTTCTTAGGGTGTTATAACAGGTGTTTACAGTCGTCTATCCCTCTCCCCCAGGCCTGCCAGCTCCTCCTCCAGCAGCAGCAACAGAACCCCCAGCAGCAACAGCTCACCTCACCACAGCAGCTCCAACAGCTCCTACAGAACCAGAGGAAGTTCCCCCAAAACCCACGCCAGCAGGCCGACCCACAACAGGTACTACTGCTACTACTACTATTATAGGAGATGACAGGTCTAATACAGAATCATGTCTGTCCAATTAAATATATTCCCAAATACATTGAACACAAATATAAACGCAACATGTAAAGTGTTGGTCCCATGTTTCATGAGATGAAATTAAAGATCCCAGAAATCTTACATACACACAAAAATGTATTTCTCAAAATTTTTGTGCACAAATTTGTTTATATCCCTGTTGGTGAGCATTTCTCCTTTGGGAAGATCTTTCCACCTGACAGGTGTGGCATATCAAGAAGATGATTAAACAGCTTGATCATTACACAGGTGCACCTTGTGCTAGGAATAATTCATTCCTCAAATGTGCAGTTTTGTTACACAACACAATGCCACAGATGTCTCATCTTTTGAGGGAGTGTGCAATTGGCATGCTGACTACAGGAATGTCCACCAGAGCTGTTGTCAGAGAATGTAATGTTAATTTCTCTACCATAAGCCTCCTATAAAGTCATTTTAAAGAATTTGGCTGTACATCCAGCTGGCCTCACAACCGCAGGACCAAGTGTATGGCCTTGTGTGGGCAAGCGGTTTGCTGAGTGCCCCATGGTGGCGGTGGGATTATGGTATGGGCAGGCATAAGCTACGAACACAATTGCATTTTATCGATGGCAATTTGAAAGCACAGAGATACTGTGAAGAGATCCTGAGGCCCATTGTCGTTCCATTCAGCATGATAATGTACAGCCCCATGTCGCAAGGATCTTTATACAATTCCTGGAAGCCTGCATACTCACCAGACATTTTACCCATTGAGCATGTTTGGGATGCTCTGGATCTACGTGTACGACCGACCGCGCATTCCTGTTCCCGCCAATATCCAGCAACTTCGCACAGCCATTGAAGAGTGGGACAACATTCCACAAGCTGCAATCAACAGCCTGATCAACTCTGCAAAGAAGATGATATGCTGAATGAGGCAAATAGTGGTCACACCTAGGGCTGTGGCGGTGACCATATTACCGGCGGTCACCAGTCATGAAGGCAGTCAAATTCCACATGACCGTTTAGTCCCGGTAATTAGGCTTCTCCAAGCTCTGATGCTGCTGCTGGTCATTAGTAGCCTACCAAACTTGCTAACTGCCAGGTACTCAGCACTCTATTGTCCCTCTAGTCACTCTGACATCAATGCAAATGTATTTGATTAGTTTTACAAACACTTCATGAGAGCCCATGAGCTCATGTTGAGCAACATTTCTATAGGCTATGCAGTTGCGGGAGAAAACCAAGTGATGGCCGGTAATAAAAATAGGATCCCATCAGCTTTCTATAGGCTAGGCCTACTATTTATTTCTTAACTTTCCTAATATTAAGCACATTGCTTATATTTACTAAAGGAGAATATCCTACCTGGCTGGCATGAAAATAAAGTACAGGGGAAAAGAGTCCTCCATTCGCTATTTAAGTGCATAGATGACATGTATTTTTTCCTCTGCCCGTTTTGATACAAGTGCTTGATAATGGTCGATTCTAAATCAAATCAAATGTCACATATACTAAATAATATATGTAAAGACAAGATTAAATCAAGAATAGTGTGATGGGTGACAATATTAGCCAATCACTTATGAATGATGCCCAGCATAAGAAACAATGCCTTTTTGTCAACTTGTTGAAATCATAGTCGCACACCTCATGTAGCCTAGCCCTTAGGCAGGCATATATATATATATATATATATATATATATATATCTCAGCAAAAAAATAAACATCCCTTTTTCAGGACCCTGTCTTTCAAAGATAATTCGTAAAAATCCAAATAACTTCACAGATCTTCATTGTAAAGGGTTTAAACATTTGTTCAATGAACTATAAACAATTAATGAACATGCACCTGTGGAACGGTCATTAAGACACTAACAGCTTACAGACGGTAGGCAATTAAGGTCACAGTTATGAAAACTTAGGACACTAAAGAGGCCTTTCTACTGACTCTGAAAAACACCAAAAGAAAGATGCCCAGGGTCCCTGCTCATCTGCGTGAACGTGCCTTAGGCATGCTGCATGGAGGCATGAGGACTGCAGATGTGGCCAGGGCAATAAATTGCAATGTCCATACTGTGAGACGCCTAAGACAGCGCTACAGGGAGACAGGACGGACAGCTGATCGTCCTCGCAGTGGCAGACCACGTGTAACAACACCTGCACAGAATCGGTACATCCCAACATCACACCTGCGGGACAGGTACAGGATGGCAACAACTGCCCAAGTTACACCAGGAACGCACAATCCCTCCATCAGTGCTCAGACTGCCCGCAATAGACTGAGAGAGGCTGGGCTGAGGGCTTGTAGGCCTGTTGTAAGGCAGGTCCTCACCAGACATCACCGGCAACAATGTCGCCTATGGGCACAAACCCACCGTTGTTGGATCAGACAGGACTGGCAAAAAGTGCTCTTCATTGATGTGTCGCGGTTTTGTCTCACCAGGGGTGAGGGTCGGATTCGCGTTTATCATCGAAGGAATGAGCGTTACACCGAGGCCTGTACTCTGGAGCGGGATCGATTTTGGAGGTGGAGGGTCCGTCATGGTCTGGGGTGGTGTCACAACATCATCGGACTGAGCTTGTTCTCATTGCAGGCAATCTCAAAGCTATGCATTACAGGGAAGGCATCCTCTCACATGTGGTACCCTTCCTGCAGGCTCATTCTGACATGATCCTCCAGCATGACAATGACACCAGCCATACTGCTCGTTCTTTGCGTGATTCCCTGCAAGACAGGAATGTGTTCTGCCATGGCCAGCGACGAGCCCGTATCTCAATCCCATTGAGCACGTCTGGCACCTGTTGGATCGGAGGCTGAGGGCTAGGGCCATCCCCCCCAGAAATGTCTGGGTACTTGCAGGTGCCTTGATGGAAGAGGTGGGGTAATATCTCACAGCAAGAACTGGCAAATCTGGTGCGGTCTATGAGGAGGAGATGCACTGCAGTACTTAATGCAGCTGGTGGCCACACCAGATACTGGCTGTTACTTTTGATTTTGAACCCCCCTTTGTTCAGGGACACATCATTCAATTTCTGTTAGTCACATGTCTGTGGAACTTGTTCAGTTTGTCTGTTGTTGAATCTTATGTTCATACAAATATTTAAACATGTTAAGTTTGCTGAAAATAAATGCAGTTGACAGTGAGAGGACGTTACTTTTTTTGCTGAGTTTACTTTAATAAAGTTTGTATCACAACTAAAGTAAGTGGCCAAATAACTTCTTACATTAATCCGCTTTACAAGGGTCGTGAGAATTTTCACTATAAAATGCACCATTTATAATCAAAGCATAACATGCATAATTGTATTTTTGGTCACTTTTTATAATGGTGTTTTCCCGCTAATGGAACATTCATGCTTATAGCCAACTACGATGTGTGCATTGCTGTGCTTATAATGTGAAGGAAAGGACTAATCATTTATTAACATTTTTAAGCTAAATGTTCTGATCTTTTGCGTCAGCCACTTTGCATAAAAACGTTTTTTTTTATGCTCGTGGTTGTAATTAATTTGATCTATCGCATCCCACAACTGTCCCAGACTGTTTGGAATATTTATTTTGCGCGCAGAATTGAATAGGTCGACTTTTGTACAATGGGGGATAGTAGATTGACGTAGGCTAGTGCTTTTGCTGTTCGTTTGGCCTTCTCATCTTGTTGACTGACAAAGTAAATGTGGACATTTCTTCCAATATCTTCAATATGCACCTTGGAATTTGTCTGTCTTAAACTTGTAGCCTGTGAGAAAGACCCGTCACGTGAGCGAGAGAAGCTTCGGCTTGTGCCGCACACTCAGGGAGAAGGGCACAATGCAGCACTCTGGGCCGCAAAAGGCATGGATTTTTTTTAGGGTGCATTACAGCCACAAAGGGCATGCTGCCGTGAAATTCGAGGCATTATCAAGTGCTTGTCAAATTGTAAATGAGACTATTGGAGTGTCTACACCCTTCGCAAAAAAACAAAGAGGAGCTCATGCCTTTCAAGCGACTTTTTTCAAATTATCATTAGTCTCATCATGCAGCCTTATAATGTATTAAATGTCAAAACATACAGCCCAATGTTTGTAGAACCAAAGTTACATTAATAACTCTAAACTAAGCATATAGGAATACCGGTCTCTTTGTTAACCACTCAACACAGAATAGCCGCATGTGCACACTCCCTCAAATCATTTGGAGAAAATATTTATATTTTATTCAGCTTTGTTCAATTGTATTCTTCATACTATTAAATAATATAAAATAATACCACGGAATTATAAGCAAATCTTGTCTGCTAAATGAACTACATCAGGACCTAACTTAAGGACAACTCAGAGTATGCTATTCTGTTCTTCTGAAATAGACTACATTTTCTTCATATCATGCTTCTTTAGACCTGTCTAACATAATGGATTTATTGTGAAGGTGTAGGCTATATTACATTGATTTATTAGACTTTTTAAAATGGCTTGTAGGCTGTGTGTGGAAGCAAGGAGATGCTAGATGTGTTTTATGTTTTTTAATGGTTAATTATTGTGAGACCGACCAGTTATTTGCTTGACGATCACCGGCTGACAAGATTCTGTGACTTCCACAACCCTAGTCACACCAGATACTGACTGGTTTTCTGATCCACGTCCCCTATTTTTTTGTATTTTTATATAAATCTGTCACTAACAGATGCATATCTGTATTCCCAGTTGTGAAATCCATAGATTAGTGCCTAATGCATTTATTTAAATTGACTGATTTCCTTATATGAACTGTAACTCAGTAGTCTTGTTGCGTTTACATTTTTGTTCAGTATAAATGTTTTCTCAAATCTTTTATTTTGTGTTAAACTGTGTGCACTGAACTGACATGTATGATGGCTGCTGACACGATGTTCAGATGAAGGGAGTGAAATAGTCTATGATGTGCACCACTGCAGTGCTCAACTCAAACAGTGGTGTGCAGCCTACTGTAGCTGCTTGAAAAAGAATTCAATGCCTATACTTTCACTACTATTTTTGCCATGTTATGTTGTTATTAAAACAAAATCATAAGCTATAAAAATAGTCACACACTCTATATATATATATATATATATATATATATATATATATATATATATATAATGATCACACACACACTCTATCTATCTATCTATATATATATATATATAGATATGTATAGATAGATAGATAGTGTGTGTGTGTGTGTGATCATTATATATATATATATATATAATATATATAATGATCACACACACACAGTGGGGGGGGAAAGCTTTTGATCCCCTGCTGATTTTGTATGTTTGCCCACTGACAAAAATGATCAGTCTATAATTAATAGTAGGTTTATTTGAACAGTGAGAGACAGAATAACAACAAAAATATAGAGAAAAACGCATGTCAAAAATGATATAAATTGATTTGCATTTAAATGAGGGAAATAAGTATTTGACCCCCTCTCAATCAGAAAGATTTCTGGCTCCCAGGTGTCTTTTATACAGGTAACGAGCCGAGATTAGGAGCACACTCTTAAAGGGTCCTCTCTGGATTCTGATGATACTGAAATGTGAATATTGATAAGTTTGTTTTGATTTCTTTCTCTGTCACCAAACTCGACTATGCTTTCTTATATCTTTCTGTCACAAGCTCCTAACCGCAGCTTGTTACCTGTATAAAAGACACCTGTCCACAGAAGGAATCAATCAATCAGATTCCAAACTCCACCATGGCCAAGACCAAAGAGCTCTTCAAGGATGTCAGGGACAAGATTGTAGACCTACACAAGGCTGGAATGGGCTACAAGACCATTGCCAAGCAGCTTGGTGAGAAGGTGACAACATTTGGTGCGATTATTCGCAAATGGAAGAAACACAAAAGAACTGTCAATCTCCCTCGGCCTGGGGCTCCATGCAAGACCTCACCTCGTGGAGTTGCAATAAGCATGAGAACGGTGAGGAATCAGCCCAGAACTACACGGGAGGATCTTGTCAATGATCTCAAGGCAGCTGGGACCATAGTCACCAAGAAAACAATTGGTAACACACTACGCCGTGAAGGACTGAAATCCTGCAGCGCCTGCAAGGTCCCCCTGCTCAAGAATACATATACATGCCCGTCTGAAGTTTGCCAATGAACATCTGAATGATTCAGAGGACAACTGGGTGAAAGTGTTGTGGTCAGATGAGACCAAAATGGAGTTCTTTGGCATCAACTGAACTTGCTGTGTTTGGAGGAGGAGGAATGCTGCCTATGACCCCAAGAACACCATCCCCACCGTCAAACATGGAGGTGGAAACATTATGCTTTGGGGGTGTTTTTCTGCTAAGGGGACAGGACAACTTCATCGCATCATTTGACGGGGCCATGTACTGTCAAATCTTGGGTGAGAACCTCCTTCCCTCAGCCAGGGCATTGAAAATGAGTCGTGGATGAGTATTCCAGCATGACAATGACCCAAAACACACAGCCAAGGCAACAAAGGAGTGGCTCAAGAAGAAGCACATTAAGGTCCTGGAGTGGCCTAGCCAGTCTCCAGACCTTAATCCCATAGAAAATCTGTGGAGGGAGCTGAAGGTTCAAGTTGCCAAACATCAGCCTCGAAACCTTAATGACTTGGAGAAGATCTGCAAAGAGGAGTGGGACAAAATCCCTCCTGAGATGTGTGCAAACTTGCTGGCCAACTACAAGAAACGTCTGACCTCTGTGATTGCCAACAAGGGTTTTGCCACCAAGTACTAAGTCATGTTTTGCAGAGGGGTCAAATACTTATTTCCCTCATTAAAATGCAAATCAATTTATAACATTTTTGACATGCGTTTTTCTGGATTTTTGTTGTTGTTATTCTGTCTCTCACTGTTCATATAAACCTACCATTAAAATTATAGACTGATCATTTCTTTGTCAGTGGGCAAACGTACAAAATCAACAGGGGATCAGATACTTTTTTCCCCCCACTGTGTGTGTGTGTGTGTGTGTGTGTGTGTGTGTGTGTATAAACTCCCAGTAATGTATTGGGTAACTCACGTTTCGGCATCACTGTGCCTTCTTCAGGCAATGCTTGAACCAGGTTATGTAGGCACATTGCAATTAGTGCGACCAATGACACTAGTGAGGGGTGTGTCATAATTGTTAAGTTAATTAGAATGAATCGAGTGAAACTGTTAAACAATAGTTTGTAGCGTATTGAATATACTAGGCTATTGTTATCATATGGAAACATAATTAAATATTGTACATATTATAATCAACATACATTGTTTAATTCAATTTCACATTTAATTTCCTATTTGATAAAAAAAAAAAAAAAGTATATCCATAAGAGAAAATTGTTCATTTGGGGCCGGAAGTCAAAGTGAATATCCAGACCACTAGGGGTCAATGTTTTTAGATAGGATATCCAGGTAGCCTCCTTTTTGTAAAAGTAGGATCTCGACGTTACCTCCTCTCCTTGGTAGAGCAACATGCTCAATGCCTGTGTATTTGAGGGAGGAGATTGTTGAAGCTAACCATCCAAAGTGAGCTGCTACTGGTTAGTCAATGTTCTTACACCCGATTGGGGCTGAAGTGTTCAGCTATGCATTGTTTTAATTACCTTTTCGTTTGTTCTATGTAGGCTTTCCCACATGAACAAGTGATAAAATAGATTACTGCCTTGGTCTTGCATGAGATACACCTAACAGGGATTTTTAGATCTTATAGTGTTATTGCACTGTGTGTGTTAGCCCCATTTGTAGTTCCCATTTGGAATGGGTGTCAAGAGTGTCTGAGTGGGCAGGTCAGATCTCACCAAGCTATCTCCAATATTGTGACCACGCTTATAGACCACCAGTGGGGGTTCCTTGAAGAGGTGCGTGATTATTTTCTTATATATATTTTGTCTGATTACAGAATATGCCAGTGCTTTTTCAGGATTTCTTTCGTGTTCTCCGTACACTTGGTGTACTTGGTGAAAAAGACTGTTGCGTTGTTTTCTTCTTTGGTTGAGTTTTTAGCATTTCCTCTTTTGGTTTTTGAGATATTTTCATCATTGCAGCATCAAGAGTTTTGTCCTTGTAGCCTCTCATTTGGAATTTCTGTTTTTTTTTTTTAGCAATGCTTTCAAAATCTGTCTGGTGGCAACATTCGTTTAACCCTGCATAACTGGCTATATGGTAGACCATTATTGAGGGGAAGGGGATGCATACTATCCACACATAGCAGGGTATTGCGGTCTGTGGGCTTTGTGTATACGTCTGTGTGTAATCCTCTTTGAGGATCCAAGTCCAGGTAGTTTATTTCTCATCAGTCTGCATGGTGAATTTTGAGTTATCCAGAGAGAGTTTGGAATTCATTTAGTTCCTGCTGACTTCCTTCCCAGAGCACAAAGACATCTATGCATCTCTTCCATGGGAGGATTTTAGAAAGTATGTGTGTCTCTTGGATGGCTGCTGAAGTCTGTCTGCTGAAGGAAGTGTTGCGGCGCCTGCAAGCCTCCAGTGTGTGGGATGTTAGTGTACAAGCTCTCCACATCAAAAGTGGCCAGCAGGGTGCCCTCTGGTATCCTTCCGAAGCCCTCTATCAATGAGATCTTGTGACTAGTGTCTGACATAAGATGGGAGATTCTCAACCATCGGTTTAATACGGTGATCCACAAATGTAGAAATGTTGGATATCAGTCGATTGCTGCTACAATGGGTCTACCTAGGGGAGGAGACACTTGTTTTGTAATTTAGTGATTGTATAAAAAGCTGGTATCTTAGGGAATTTCACATAGAAATTCACAATTTTTTGGTGATTTGGCCTGATTCCAAACAGCTTTCCACTGTGGATGAGATATTATGCTGGAATTCTAGGTTAGGGTTATAATTCAGTTCGATAGAAGTCACCTTTAGATATTTGTCGGCGACTTTCATTCACATAGTCACATTTGCTTTGTATACAAACTCCTCCTCCTTTGTCACATTTATTTTGAATGATAATCGAAGGATCTGACTAAGTCCTTAAGAGCCATTCTCTCATCTCTACTCAGGTTATCATAGGATTTGTGTTTCTGTTAGTCTTTCAGTAGGTCACCTACATCATTTTCAACAATCCTGCAGAAGGTTTCTATGGATGCATTGCATTTGGAGGGAGGTACGAATTAACTTTTTGCTCTATCCAGTAGCAGCTCACTTTGTTGAAGCTAACCATCCCACCTCCTCCCTCAAATACACAGGCATTGAGCATGTTGCTCGACCAAGGAGAGGAGGAAACATCGAGATCCTACTTTTACAAAAAAACAAAGTACAAAAAACTTTGGCCCCTAGTGGTGTGGAAATTGACTTTGATCTCAGGCCCCAAATGAACAACTCTCTTTTATGAGCGAGTCTTATAAATGGATGTATTCTTTCTACAGCTCATCAACGTACACCCAATATGTTCCCCCTGTTGATGATGCTTATTATGCATTACAAGTAACGCTTTTTTATTAAGTAGGAAACAATTAAATATAGGTGAAATTTAATTAAACAATGTATGTTTATGCTAATATTATGCACAATAGCCTAATATATTCAATATGCTATAAACTATTGTTTTTAAAGTTTTACTCAATTCATTCTAATTCACTTAATAATTATTATACACCCCTCACTGTTGCCATTGGTTGAGCTGTTTCTCTACATAACCTGGTTCAAGCATTCTTGACATTACCCTGAAGAAGTCACAGTGATGCTGAAACAGTGGTGACTTACCCAATAAATTACTGGGAGTTTATATATAGAGTGTGCAACTCTTTATTTTTTTATAGCTTATAGTTTATTCACTGTTAGTCAGCACCTCTACATAAAATAATTTTCTCTATTGACCCCCCAGAGCGGGGTCAATACGGACTGCGGGTCCTGATTACAAAAAATATATACAGTCGGAAGTTTACATACACCTTAGCCAAATACATTTAAACTCAGTTTTTCACAATTCCTGACATTTAATCCTAATAAAAATTCCCTATCTTAGGTCAGTTAGGATCACCACTTTATTTTAAGAATGTGAAATGTCAGAATAATAGTAGAGAAGGATTTATTTCATAATTTATTTCTTTCATCACATTCCCAGTTGGTCAGAAGTTTACATACACTCAATTAGTATTTGGTAGCATTGCCTTTAAATTGTTAAACTTGGGTCAAACGTTTCGGGTAGCCTTCCACAAGCTTCCCACAATAAGTTGGGTGAATTTTGGCCCATTCCTCCTGACAGAGCTGGTGTAACTGAGTCTGGCCTCCTTGCTCGCACAGGCTATTTCAGTTCTGCCCACAAATGTTCTATGGGATTGAGGTCAGGGCTTTGTGATGGCCACTCTAACACCTTGACTTTGTTGTCCTTAAGCCATTTTGCAACAACTTTGGAAGTATGCTTGGGGTCATTGTCCATTTGGAAGACCCATTTGCTTTAACTTCCTGACTGATGTCTTGATGTTGCTTCAATATATCCACATAATTTTCCTCACGCATGATGCCATTTATTTTGGGAAGTGCACCAGGCCCTCCTGCAGCAAAGCACCCCCACAACATGGTGCTGCCATCCCCGTGCTTCGCGGTTGGGATGGTGTTCTTCGGCTTGCAAGCCTCCCCCTTTTTCCTCCAAACATAATGATGGTCATTATGGCCAAACAGTTCTATTTTTGTTTCATCAGACCAGAGGACATTTCTCCAAAAGGTACGATCTTTGTCCCCATGTGCAGTTGCAAACCATAGTCTGGCTTTTTTTATGGTGCTTTTGGAGCAGTGGCTTCTTCCTTGCTGAGCGGCCTTTCAGGTTATGTCAATGTAGGACTCGTTTTACCATGGATATAGATACTTTTGTACCTGTTTCCTCCAGCATCTTCACAAGGTCCTTTGCTGTTGTTCTGGGATTGATTTGCACTTTTCACACAAAAGTAAGTTCATCTCTAGGAGACAGAATGCATCTCCTTCCTGAGCGGTATGACGGCTGCGTGGTCCCATGGTGTTTATACTTGCGTACTATTGTTTGTACAGATGAACGTGGTACCTTCAGGTGTTTGGAAATTGCTTCCAAGGATGAACCAGACTTGTGGAGGTCTACGATTGTTTTTGTGATGTCTTGGCTGATTTCTTTTGATTTTCCCATGATGTCAAGCAAAGAGGTACTGAGTTTGAAGGTAGGCCTTGAAATACAGCCACATGTCAATTAGCCTTCTAAAGCCATGACATAATTTTCTGGAATTTTCCAAGCTGTTTAAAGGCATAGTCAACTCAGTTTATGTAAACTTCTGACCCACTGGAATTGTGATACAGTGAATTATAAATGAAATAATCTATCTGTAAACAATTGTTGACAAAAAAAAACACTACTACCAGTACTACCGTTACCACCACCACCAACACTACTGTTACTACCACCACTACTGTTACTATCACCACCACTACTGTTACTACCACCACCACTACTGTTACTGTTGGGGTGTCAGGTAGCCTAGTGGTTAGAGCATTGGGACAGTAACCGGAAGGTTGCTGAATCTAATCCCCGAGCTGGCAAGGTAAGAATTTGTCATTCTGCACCTGAACGACCCACCGTCATTGTAAATAAGATTGTGTTCTTAACTGACTTGCGTAGTTAAATAATATTATTATTTTTTTTAAATAAATAATAATGTTACCACTACTACTGTTACTGCTACTGCACCCAAAATGAGTACAGGCTCCTATTTCAGTCCAAGTCAAGCACTGCTACTACTTCTACTATATACCAGAATGTACGGCAGCAGGCCGACCCACAACAGGTACTCCTACTGGTACAGCAGCTACTAATACTACTGCATGGGAAACAACACAACCCTACTTATTTCATGCTATGACTCAGGTAAACCTCTGTACTTGAGGAATTACTGTCACAGCATCGCATGGATAGTCAGACTGTGGTGATGCGCGCATGTTGCTGTGTTTGCTTACAGGGTTTTCAATCCCACTAATCCGTCATCTCTCTCCTCCTCAGCTGGCCAGGATCGTGGCTATTCTCCAGCAGCAGAGGCAACAGCAGCAGCAGGGTGTCGGCGGGGTGGGAGTGGGCTCCAAACTGTCCCCCTCTCACCTGGGAGGGGGAGGCCCAAAACTGCCTATGGCAGACTCCCTGCCCCATCCAGGCATGGGGGGCTCTGTGGACCTGCACCAGAAAACACAGGGCTACTCTGGTGAGTGGTGTACACATAGACATGAATGGAGATAAAGGATAGATAATCTTCTCTTGTGTCACATATTTGAGATTTCCATTTTTACCCGAGAGAACATTCCTAAAATGTTAACACCTAACTAGAATATATTATTTTCAATACAAACAACTAACAATGTAGACCGTCTTGAGGATTTTCATTGCATACTGACTGATGCTTTGCATGTAATTGAGTCATTGTACAGGCCACCTGTCATCAGCTCTGACACCTTTCTGCCCCCCCCCCCCCCCCCCCCCCTCAGGGTACGGTGGAGGAGTGAACATGTCTGGTCTGGACATGGGGGGCTCGGTGGTGGGGGGCCCAGGGGGGATGAAGGATGTGGGGGGGCAGCAATCCCGCTTCAAATGGATGATGGAGGGTCACTCTTCTGCCCCCTCCCTTCCTGAGAGCCTCCACAAAAACGGTGAGAGCGAAAGCCCTTATTCTGTAGTGAGTGTACTGAATTAATTACAATATGACATGTCGACCAATCAGCTGCTTTTTCATCTGACTTTATTTTTCTTCTCTTCATCTCACTCTGTCTTTCCATCCCCCTCTCCCTTTCAGGTCCTATGTCCACCCCTATGAGGAGGGGGGGCTCACCATACTCCCAGTATGACATGATGGGAGGGGAGGGGCTTGGTATGCCCACACAGGGGGACAACTGGCACCGTACTCCTGGGAACAAGATGGGCTCCAAGCCCCAGGGCACGTCCAGCTGGCCTCCTGGTGAGTGGCCCTTCTAAATACCAACTGAATGGGCAGGGATTTGTTCTATCCCACCACTAACACACCTGAGGGATGATGTGTGTGTTCTTCAGGGTAATGTCAAATCCCCTGAATCAGTTAGTGTTGGGCTGGAACAGAAGCCTGCAACTCTCTGTGACCAGGGTTAAGTCGATGAGGGGGCTTCTATTTGTTCTTAAATTCTAATCCAGAATTCCTGTATGTTTGTCTGTGATGTCAGAGTTCCAGCCCGGCGTGCCCTGGAAGGGGATCCAGAGCATCGACCCCGAGTCTGATCCCTACATGACCCCAGGGAGCATGATGGGAATCCCTGGGCCGTCCAGCCTCAACGACACAGAGCACCAGTTGCTAAGAGACAACACAGGTACCTACCGAGATTCAAGCAGAGTTACTACTGTATCTATGACTACTGTATCTATGACTACTGTATCTATGACTAAGTCCACATTCCGAGCACTAGTTGCTGAGACCGGCTGACCTGACATTACTTAACAGTAACACATTACATAAGTATATTATCAGCCCTCCTCGTGTTCTCACATAAAGTCAAAGAAACTTGCACATAACACTGAAATCATACCCATCAATACATGCATCAGTCAGTTAAACATCAGGTTGTGTTAATAATACATATTTCTTGATGGTGTGTTGATGCTAGCTAAGCTTGTGGTGTTTGTTCCAGAAGCCAACCCCTCCCTGAACACCTTGCTGCCTTCACCTGGTGCCTGGCCCTACAGTGCCTCAGACAGCCCCCTCAACAACACACACAACTCAGGTAGAAGACTGGAAAACACTCAGAGTATCACTGTAAATGTGTTATGTATGGTTTCTGAATGTACTAATGTGCCTTTCACCGAAAGTGTTACACA
>NC_042966.1:21225027-21227453 GCF_901001165.1 Salmo trutta
TACCTACACACACACACACACACACATCATCCCTTATCAAGACTACCTACACACACACACACACATCCCTTATCAAGACTACCTACACACACACACACACATCATCCCTTATCAAGACTACCTACACACACACACACACACCACACACACACACATATCATCCCTTATCAAGACTACCTACACACACACACACACACACACATCATCCCTTATCAAGACTACCTACACACACACACACACACACACACACACACACACACACCATCCCTTATCAAGACTACCTACACACACACACCATCCCTTATCAAGACTACCTACACACACACACATCATCCCTTATCAAGACTGCCTACACACACACACACACATCATCCCTTATCAAGACTACCTACACACACACACACACACCCATCATCCCTTATCAAGACTACCTACACACACACACACACACACATCATCCCTTATCAAGACTACCTACACACACACACACACACACACACACATCATCTCTTATCAAGACTACCTACACACACACACACATCCCTTATCAAGACTACCTACACACACACACATCATCCCTTATCAAGACTACCTACACACACACACACACATCATCCCTTATCAAGACTACCTACACACACACACACACATCATCCCTCATCAAGACTACACACACACACACACACACACACACATCATCCCTCATCAAGACTACCTACACACACACACACATCATCCCTTATCAAGACTACACACACACACACACACACACACGTCATCCCTTATCAAGACTACCTACACACACACACACACACATCATCCCTTATCAAGACTACCTACACACACACACACACACATCATCCCTTATCAAGACTACCTACACACACACACATCATCCCTCATCAAGACTACCTACACACACACACACATCATCCCTTATCAAGACTACACACACACACACACACACGTCATCCCTTATCAAGACTACCTACACACACACACACACATCATCCCTTATCAAGACTACCTACACACACACACACACACACATCATCCCTTATCAAGACTACCTACACACACACACACATCATCCCTTATCAAGACTACCTACACACACACACACACACATCATCCCTTATCAAGACTACCTACACACACACACACACACACACACACATCATCCCTTATCAAGACTACCTACACACACACACACACATCATCCCTTATCAAGACTACCTACACACACACACACACATCATCCCTCATCAAGACTACCTACACACACACACACACACACACACACACACACACACACACATCATCCCTTATCAAGACTACCTACACACACACATCATCCCTTATCAAGACTACCTACACACACACACACACACACATACATCATCCCTTATCAAGACTACCTACACACACATCATCCCTTATCAAGACTACCTACACACACACACACACACACACACACACACACATCATCCCTTATCAAGACTACCTACACACACACACATCATCCCTTATCAAGACTACCTACACACACACACACACACCCACACACACATCATCCCTTATCAAGACTACCTACACACACACACATCATCCCTTATCAAGACTACCTACACACACACACACACATCATCCCTCATCAAGACTACCACACACACACACACATCATCCCTCATCAAGACTACCTACACACACACACACATCATCCCTTATCAAGACTACCTACACACACACACACATCATCCCTTATCAAGACTACCTACACACACACACACACACACACACACATATCATCCCTTATCAAGACTACCTACACACACACACACACACACACATCATCCCTTATCAAGACTACCTACACACACACACACACACCATCCCTTATCAAGACTACCTACACACACACACACATCATCCCTTATCAAGACTACCTACACACACACACACACACCATCATCCCTTATCAAGACTACCTACACACACACACACACACACATCATCCCTTATCAAGACTACCTACACACACACACACACACACATCATCCCTTATCAAGACTACCTACACACACACACACACATCATCCCTTATCAAGACTACCTACACACACACACACATCATCCCTTATCAAGACTACCTACACACACACACACACATCATCCCTTATCAAGACTACCTACACACACACACACATCATCCCTCATCAAGACTACACACACACACACACACACACACATCATCCCTCATCAAGACTACCTACACCACCACACATCATCCTCAAGACTACACACACACACACACACATCATCCCTTATCAAGACTACCTACACACACACACACACACATCATCCCTTATCAAGACGACCTACACACACACACACACATCATCCCTTATCAAGACTACCTACACACC